>NC_135816.1:2114119-2284025 GCF_964213995.1 Mustelus asterias
TCCACTTCCCTCCCACCTACAACCATCTCCCCCCCGCCCCCGCCCCCGCCCCCGCCCCCCCACCCCGCCAACCCCCGCCAAAGCTGTCACTAATTTTATAGGGTGGCCCATCCTCAGCCTAATTGAAGCTCTCGGTGACCAAATAATGGTTATTTAATAGAAACCTGACAGTGCTGAAGGAGGCCATTCAGCCCATCGAGCCTGCACCGACAATAATCTCACCCAGGCCCTAGCCCAGCAACCCCAGACATTAACCTTGCTCATCTCCCTGACACTGAGGGGCAATTTTGCACGGCCAATCCTACCCACACCTTTGGACTTTGGGAGGAAACTGGAGCACCCGGAGGAAACCCACACAGACACGGGGAGAATGTGCAGATTCCATACGGACAGTCTCCCAAGGCTGGAATTGAACCCAGGTCCCTGGCGCTGTGAAGCATCATTGCGAAACACTGTGCGTTCATGCCGCCCTTTACAGGATGCTTCCTATCCTAGCATCAATTTAAAGGCTGGCAGGAAGAGGGTGAAGAACTCTTCTGTATTTTTGGTGATTGCTCCATATTTCACTGTTGAGCTGTGTCTGGGAAGGAACTCCACATCTCCATTATTTCTCAGACAGCCTGTGGGACACTGACCTACTATGTTTGTGAGCATATGCAATGTGGACATCAGTCAACAGCACCTCCACCGCTTCCCCCCCTGTACCCCTTCCCCAACTCTTGTGGGCACCAGTTGCAGATCTGCCGCTTCTAATGAAGGTAATTAATTGCAAGCAGGATAACTCAGCAGGGCTAAGGCGAGCAATGTGAAACGTTGCCATCATTAGTAACATATGCAGTGGTGGAATCGTTCTATTCTCTGACAAAGCCGACATTTATTGCCGCTCCCTATTTGCTCTTGAAGCTTGAAGTGAGTCAAAGCCGGCACTGGACGATTCTACACTAATCAGTATTGGCGAAACGCCAGTGTCACATCCTCGATCAAAGATTGGGAATGGGAATCACTGCAGCAAAGGAGGAACAACCATGTACTAGAAAGTACGGAATGGTGGGAAGTGATGGAAATAACTAACTGCTGGAACTCGACAACGACAAAATACAAGGTTGCCATCCTACAAGATGAAGGCATGTAAAATTGCCGGCTCGAACGCACCCCTCCCTGATGAACTCAACACATTCTATGCCCGTTTTGAGCAAGAGTTCAGTGAGAGCATGCCCTCTACCCTGGAAGCCCGGGATGAACCTGTATCTGGGGGTCACCATTGTAGATGTCAGAGCAGCTTTCTCAAAGGACAACCCACGGAAAATGACTGGCCCGGTTGGAGTACCCGGACGAGCACTCAGATCCTGCGCGGATCAGCTGGCGGGGGTATTCGCAGACATCTTCAACCTCTCTTTACACCAATCTGAAGTCCCTATCTGCTTCAAGAAGATGACCATCATCCCGGTATCAAAGAAAAGCCAGGCAGCGTGCCTTAATGACTATCGGCCGGTGGCTCTGACATCCATCATTATGAAGTGCTTCGAAAGGTTAATCATGGCACAAATAAATTCCAGCCTCTCGGGCTAACTGGATCCACTACAGTGCCTACCGCTGCAACAGGTCCACACCAAATGCCATCTCTGTGACCCTGCACTCAACCCTGGAACACCTGGACAACAACGACACCTATGTCAGACTCCTATTTATTGACTACAGCTCAGCCTTCAACACCATTGTTCTGATGAAACTCATCTCCAAACTCTGTGGCCTGGGCCTTGGCACCTCCCTCTTAACTCCCTCTGAGTTTTGTGAAGGGGAGGTCGTGTCTCACGAACTTGATTGAGTTTTTTGAGGAAGTGACGAAGATGATTGATGAGGGTAGGGCAATGGATGTTGTCTACATGGACTTCAGTAGGGCCTTTGACAAAGTCCCTCATGGCATACTGATGCAGAAGGTGAAGTCGCATGGGATCAGAGGTGAGCTGGCAAGGTGGATACAAAACTGGCTCGGACAAAGAAGACAGAGGGTAGCAGTGGAAGGGTGCGTTTCTGAATGGAGGGCTGTGACAAGTGGCGTTCCTCAGGGATCAGTGCTGGGACCTTTGCTGTTTGTAATATATATATAAATGATTTGGAGGAAAATGTAACTGGATTGATTAGTAAGTTTGCGGACGACACAAAGGTTGGTGGATTTGCAGATAGCGATGAGGACCATCAGAGGAAACAGCAGGATATAGGTCAAAAGAACAAAGAGCAAAGAAAATTACAGCACAAGTCTGCACCGACCATGCTGCCCGACTGAACTAAAACCCCCTACCCTTCCGGGGACCATATCCCTCTATTCCCATCCTATTAGCTGGTAGTGTGGCGACCAGAATTAAACACTATATTCCAAGTGCATCCTAACTAAGGTTCTATAAAGCTGCAAGATGACTTGCCAATTTTTAAACTCAATGCCCCAGCTGATGAAGGCAAGCATGCCGTATGCCTTCTTGATTACCTTCTCCACCTGCATTGCCACTTTCAGTGACCTGTGTACCTGTACACCCAGATCCCTTTGCTTATCAATACTCTTAACCGTTCTGCCATTTACTGTACGTTTCCTATCTGTATTAGATCTTCCAAAATGGATTACCTCACATTTGTCCGGATTAAACTCCATCTGCCATCTCTCTGGCCAAGTCTCCAACTGATCTATATCCTGCTGTATCCTCTGATGGTCCTCATCGCTATCCACAAATCCACCAACCTTTGTGTCGTCCGCAAACTTACTAATCAAATCAGTTACATTTTCCTCCAAATCATTTATATATATTACAAACAGCAAAGGTCCCAGCACTGATCCCTGAGGAACACCACTTGTCACAGGCCTCCATTCAGAAACACACCCTTCCACTGCTACCCTCTGTCTTCTTTGACTGAGTACGAAGTCTCACAACACCAGGTTAAAATCCAACAGGTTTATTTGGTCGCACAAGCCACTAGCTTTTGGAGCGCTGCTCCTTCATCAGGTAAGTTGAAATTCTGTTCACAAACTGGGCATATAAAGACACAAACTCAATTTACAAAATAATGGTTGGAATGTGAGTCTTTACAGGTAATCTAGTCTTAAAGGTACAGACAATGTGAGTGGAGAGAGGGTTAAGCACAGGTCAAAGAGATGTGTATTGTCTCCAGCCAGGACAGTTCGTGAGATTTTGCAAGCCCAGGCAAGTCGTGGGGGTTACAGATAGTGTGACATGAACCCAAGATCCTGGTTGAGGCCATCCTCATGTGCTCGGAACTTGGCTATCAGTCTCTGCTCAGTGACTGCGTTGTCGTGTGTCATGAAGGCCGCCTTGGAGAACGCTTACCCGAAGATCAGAGGCCGAATGCCCATGACCGCTGAAGTGTTCCCCAATAGGAAGAGAACACTCTTGCCTGGTGATTGTCGAGTGGTGTTCATTCATCCGTTGTCGTAGTGTCTGCATGGTCTCCCCAATGTACCATGCCTCACGACATCCTTTCCTGCAACGTATCAAGTAGACAATGTTGGCCGAGTTGCAAGTGTATGTACCGTGTACCTGGTGGATGGTGTTCTCATGTGAGATGATGGCATCCGTGTTGATGATCCGGCATGTCTTGCAGACGTTGCTGTGGCAGGGTTGTGTGCTGTCGTGGTCACTGTTCTCCTGAAGGCTGTGTAGTTAGCTGCAGACAATAGTCTGTTTGAGGTTGTGCGGTTGTTTGAAGGCAAGAAGTGGGGGTGTGGGGATGGCCTTGGCGAGGTGTTAGTCTTCATCAGTGACATGTTGAAGGCTCCGGAGAAGATGTCATAGCTTCTCCGCTCCAGGGAAGTACTGGACAACGAAGGGTACTCTGTCCACCGTGTCCCGTGTTTGTCTTCTGAGGAGGTCGGTGCGGTTTTTCGCTGTGGCGCGTCGGAACTGTTGATCGATGAGTTGAGCCCCATATCCTGTTCTTATGAGGGCATCTTTCAGCGTCTGGATGTGTTTGTTGCGATCTGAGCGGATCCTGTGTATACGGAGGGCTTGTCCGTAGGGGATGGCTTCTTTAACGTGTTTAGGGTGGAAGCTGGAGAAGTGGAACACAGTATACACAGAATACACAGGATCTGCTCAGATGAGGAGAATCACAACAGACACTTCCAGAGTGATCCCTTTTAGCCCTCCTTACTCCTTGCTTAAGTTTCTTTCTGCTTTCCTTGTATCCCACACTTGCTTCGTGTGTTCCCAGCCTCCTAGCTTTGACAAATGCTTCCTTTTTCTCTTTGACTAGGCTCACAATATCTCTCGTTATCCAAGGTTCCCAAAACTTGCCATACTTATCCTTCATCCTACAGGAATGTGCCGGTCCTGAATACCCATCAGCTTACACTTGAAAGCATCCCACCTGCCAGATGTTGATTTGCCCTCAAACATCTGCCCCCAATCTACATTCTTTAGTTCCTGCCTGATATTGTTGTAATTAGCCTTGCCCCAGTTTAGCACCTTAACTTGAGGACTACACTTATCTTTATCGATCAGTACCTTAAAGCTTACTGAATTGTGGTCACTGTACCAGAACTGCTCCTCAACTGAAACATTGATCACCTGACCGGGCTCATTCCCCAATACCAGGTCCAGTTGGAGACTTGGGCAGAGAGATGGCAGATGGAGTTTAATCCGGACAAATGTGAGGTAATGCGTTTTGGTAGGTCTAATACAGATAGGAAATATACAGTAAATGGCAGAACCCTAAAGAGTATTGTTAGGCAAAGGGATCTGGGTGTACAGGTACACAGGTCACTGAAAGTGGCAATGCAGGTGGAGAAGGTAGTCAAGAAGGCATACAGCATGCTTACCTTCATCGGCCGGGGTATTGAGTTTAAAAATTGGCAACTCATATTGCAGCTTTATAGAACCTTAGTTCGACCGCACTTGGAGTATAATGTTCAATTCTGGTCTCCACACTACCAGAAGGATGTGGAGGCTTTGGAGAGGGTACAGAAAAGATTTACCAGGATGTTGCCTAGTATGGAGGGCATTAGCTATGAGCAGAGGTTGGAGAAACTTGGTTTGTTCTCACTGGGACGACGGAGGTTGAGGGGAGACCTGATAGAAGTCTACAAGATTATGAGAGGCATGGACAGAGTGGATAGTCAGAAGCTTTTTCCCAGGGTGGAAGAGTCAATTACTTGGGGGACAGTTTTAAGGTGCGAGGGGCAAGGTTTAAATGAGATGTACGAGGCAGATTTTTTACACAGAGAGTAGCGGGTGCCTGGAACTCGTTGCCGGGGGAGGTAGTGGAAGCAGATACGATAGTGACTTTTAAGGGTCTTGACAAATACATAAATAGGATGGGAATAGAGGGATATAGTCCCCGGAAGAGTAGGAGGTTTTAGTTCAGTCAGGCAGCATGGTCGGTGCAGGCTTGGAGGGCCGAAGGGCCTGTTCCTGTGCTGTAATTTTCTTTGATCTTTGCTCTTTGTTCTTTGACTGGCTCCTCGACTTCCTAACCCACAGACCACAATCAGTAAGGATAGGCAACAACACCTCCTCCACAATCATTCTCAGCATTGGTGCCCCACAAGGCTGCATCCTCAACCTCTTACTATACTCCTTATAAACCTATGACTCTGTGGCCAAATTCCCCTCCAATTCAATTTACAAGTTTGCTGATGACACCACCGTAGTGGGTCAAATCTCAAACAATAACGAGACAGAGTACAGGAATGAGATAGAGAATCTGGTGAACTGGTGCGGCAACAATAATCTCTCCCTCAATGTCAACAAAACAGAGGAGATTGTCATCGACTTCAAGAAGCGTAGTGAAGAACATGCCCCTGTCTACATCAATGGGGCTGAAGTAGAAAGGGTCACGAGCTTCAGTTTTTAGGTGTCCAGATCACCAACAACCTGTCCTGGTCCCCCCATGCCGACACTATAGTTAAGAAAGCCCACCAACGCCTCTACTTTCTCAGAAGACTAAGGAAATTTGGCATGTCAGCTACGACTCTCACCGACTTTTACAGATGAACCATAGAAAGCATCTTTTCAGGTTGTATCAGAGCTTGGCATGGCTTCCGCTCTGTCCAAGACTGCAAAAAATTACAAAGGGTCGTGAACGAAGCCCAGTCCATCACGCAAACCAGCCTCCCATCCATTGACTCTGTCTACACTTCCTGGTTCCTCGGCAAAGCAGCCAGCATAATTAAGGACTCCATGCACCCCGGACACTTTCTCTTCCACCTTCTTCCATCTGGAAGAAGATACAAAAGTCTGAGGTCACGCACCAACCGACTCATAGAACATAGAACATAGAACATTACAGCGCAGTACAGGCCATTCGGCCCTCGATGTTGCGCTGACCAGTGGTACCAATCTAAAGCCCCTCCAATCTACACTATTCCAATATCATCCATATGTTTATCCAATAACAACTTGAACGCTCTCAACGTTGATGAGTCCACCACTGCTGCAGGCAGGGCATTCCACGCCCTTACTACTCTCTGAGTAAAGAACCTACCTCTAACATCTGTCCTATATCTCTCACCACTCAATTTAAAGCTATGTCTCCTCGTGCTAGCCAACACCATCTGAGGAAAAAGGCTCTCACTATCCACCCTATCTAACCCTCTGATCATCTTGTATGCCTCTATTAAGTCACCTCTTAACCTTCTCTCTAACGAAAACAACTTCAAGCCCCTCAGCCTTTCCTCATACGATTTTCCCACCATACCAGGCAACATCCGAGTAAATCTCCTCTGCACCCTTTCCAACACTTCCACATCTTTCCTATAATACGGCGACCAGAACTGTACGCAATACTCCAAATGCGGCCGCACCAGAGTTTTGTACAGTTGCAGCATGACCTCCTGGCTCCAAAACTCAATCCCTCTACCAATAAAAGCTAACACACCGTACGCCTTTTTAACAACCCTATCAACCTGGGTGCCACCTTTCAGGGATCTATGAACATGGACACCCAGATCCCTCTGTTCATCCACACTACCAAGTATCTTTCCATTAGCCCAGTACTCTGTATTCCTGTTACTCCTTCCAAAGTGAATCACCTCACACTTTCCCGCATTAAACTCCATTTGCCACCTCTCAGCCCAGCTCTGCAGCTTATCTATGTCCCTCTGTAACCTGCCACTTCCCTCCACACTGTCTACAACTCCACCGACTTTAGTGTCATCCGCAAATTTACTAATCCATCCTTCCACGCCCTCATCCAAGTCATTAATAAAAATGACAAACAGCAGTGGCCCCAAAACAGATCCTTGTGGTACACCACTTGTAACTGAACTGCAGGATGAATATTTCCCATCAACCACCACCCTTTGTTTTCTTACAGCTAGCCAATTCCTGATCCAAACTACTAAATCACCCTCAATCCCATGTGTCCGTATTTTCTGCAAAGAACTTCTTCTTCCCTGCTGCCGTCAAACTTTTGAATGGACCTACCTTGCATTAAGTTGATCTTTCTCTACCCCCTCGCTATGACTGTAACACCACATTCTGCACTGTCTCCTTTCATAGAAACACAGAAGCAGGAGGAGGTCATTTGACCCTTCGATCCCGCTCCGCCATTCATTTTGAACATGGCTGATCATCAAATTCAATATCCTGATCCCCCTTCCCCCCATATCCCTCGATCCCTTTAGTCCCAAGACCTATATCTAATTTCTTCTTGTGATCACACAACGTTTTGGCCTCAGCTACATTCTGTGGTACTGAATTCCACACATTCACCACCCTCTGGGTGAAGAAATTTCTCCTCACCTCAGTTCTAAAATTTTTACCCCTTATCCTCAAACTATGACCCTTAGTTCTGGACTCCCCCACCATTGGGAACATTCTTTCTGAACCTATCCTGTCTAATCCTGTTAGAATTTTATTTTCCTTCTCTATGAACGGTATGCTTTGTCTGTATAACGTGCAAGAATCAATGCGTTTCACTGTATACTAATACAGGTGACAATAATAAATCAAATCAAATCAAAAGACCGTTTGTTTCCAAGACATTAACAACCTTTCTTCCCCAGGTCCATCCCACAATAAAACAAGCTGACAAAGGAAATAGTTAAATCCAATCGAGCGGGGCTACTCTGCCCTGGATGGTGTTGAGCTTTTTGAGTGTTGTTGGAGCTCCAATCATCCAGGCAAGTGGGGAGTATTCCATCACACTCCTGACTTGCGCCTTGCTAATGTTTAGGGGAGTCAGGAGATGAGTTATTAGCTGCAGAATTCCCAGCCTCTGACCTGCTCTTTTTCCATAGTATATGGCTGGTCCAGAGAAATCATTCTCTGGTGAGGTGAGGGGGGAGGAGAGAGGTGGGTCAGATATATTTCTCATGGGGGGGCAGAGGTAGGCCAGATCACTCTCTGGTGGTGGTGGTGGGGGGGGGGGGGGGGGGAGGGAGGCCCGATCGTTCTCTGGTGGCGGGGGGGGGGGGGAGAGGCCCGATCGTTCTCTGGTGGCGGGGGGGGGGGGGGGAGAGGCCCGATCGTTCTCTGGTGGCGGGGGGGGGGGGGGGGGGGGGGAGGGAGGCCCGATCGTTCTCTGGTGGCGGGGGGGGGGGGAGAGACCCGATCGTTCTCTGGTGGGGGGGAGGGAGGAGGGAGGCAGGTCAGATGTATCTCTGTGGGGGGGCAGAGGTAGGCCAGATCACTCTCTGGTGGTGGTGGTGGGCGTGGAGGGGGAGGCTGGGGAAGGGAGGCCGATCATTCTCTGGTGGCGGGGGTGGCGGGGGGGGGGGGGGGGGGCGGCCTGATCGTTCTCTGGTGGGGGGAGGGAGGAGGGAGGCAGATCAGATGTATCTCTGGTCGGGGGGGAGGGAGGGGGGCGGGGTGGAGGTAGGCCAGATTACTCTCTGGTGGTGATGGGGGGGAGGGGGGAGGAAGGCCCAATCATTCTCTGGTGGGGGGAGGGGGGAGGGAGGTGGGCCACATGGATTTCTGATGGGGGGGCGATTGGTGGGGGGGAAGGGGGGCAGGAGGTGGCGATCTGTATGGGTAGCGGGGGGGGGCTGGGTGGATAAGGGGGACAGTTATGTTGTGGGGGTGGGGCGATATCTATGCAGGCCATCACTCCCGGGCCGCTTTATCTGCTTTTTGCAGCCCGGGAGCGATGTGACAGGTGCACGGTTTTCATTTTTTTTTCTCACTGCGCATACGCAGCTGAAGGGTCAGATCGGAGCTGCAGCGTTCCGGGCGCGCAAACCCCGCCCACAGCGCCATTCAGACCCACAATTTTCTTTTCAGGTTGAGTGCGTGTGGGGGCGCCTGGGAACAGATCGCATCTGAATTGCACCCAGATTCAGCACTTGGAATCAAAATGATAAAATCGGGCACATTGTGTTCCTATTTTTCAGTAAGTCGGTTATATTTTTAAATCCTTTCATACATCAACCCTCTCTGTTACTTGTTGACAATTAAAAAGCATCAAGTATTCTGAGCAATTCATCGTGGATACACTGTGGGCCTGATTTTACCAAAACTTCGCGCCCATTTTCGGGCGCAAAATCGTGGTAAAGTTGGGGGTCGGGACTATACCACGATCTGCACCCGATTCCGAGCAGATCGCGGCTTTACCGACACCCAATTCCCGCGCCCGAATCGGGCGGCCCGATGATTTAAATGAATTTGCATGCATTTAAATTGACTTAATGAACCGCACGCCCAACTCTACCGCCAAATCCCACTTTACCGTCTTCTGGCCCGATCCGCGTCCGCGCTGTTACCGACCTGCAAAATAAAAGTCTGAAGTCGCAGCTGCAGCCGCCGAAGAGCGGGGTCAGAGACTGCAACGGCTCTCTGACCCAGGTCATCCTCTGGTCGGGGTGGGAGGGGGGTGGGAGGGGGAGAGGGGGTGTGAAGTATCATCCTCTGGGGGGGGGGGAGGAGAGGGGGTGTGACGTATCATCCTCTGGCCGGGGAGGGGGGGGGGGGGGTGGGGGAGGGGGGGGTGGGGGAGGGGGGGTTGAGAGGGGGTGTGACATATCCTCTGGCCGGGGGGGTGGGGGGGCGGGGGGGGGGGGTTCCGCTGCGTGTCTGCAGCCGATCCCTCCTGGCACTGTCACTGGTTCACTACCAGCCACAGATTACTCTTCCCTGCAGGTGTGAGAGAGCGGGAGAGATGGCTGTGGCTGGTAGTGAACCAGTGATGGTGCCAGGAGGGATCGGCCGCAGACACGCAGCGGAACCCCCCTGACCAGAGGATGATATGTCACACCCCCTCTCCTCACCCCCCCCCCCCCGCCAGAGGACGATCGGTCACATTCCCTCTCCATCACCCCCCAGGGGATGATCGGTCACACCCCCTCCCCTCCCTTCCCACCTCCTCCCCCCCCCCGCCGACCAGAGGATGAACATCAGATAGCCGCTCTCTCCGCTTTCTGCTTTTTTTCCGCGCCCAGGCGCGCTGTCAGATTTTTTTCGAACTGTGCATGCGCAGTTCAGAGCTCCGATTGGTCCGCCAGCACTAAGCCCCGCCCACAGCACGGATCGGGCCCGAGCCGGCAAAACGTGTACGGGCGCGCTGGAAAGAGGATTCCAGGCTCGGATCTATTTGACGCCCAGATCCGGCACTTAGACTCAGAATGGTAAAACTCCCCCCTGTGTGTGGACGGCAGGATCAACTTTAAATTAATGCCATTTTTCTCCGGAAACACAATTCCCATTTGGTGTAAAGATTTCTCCAGGAAATACAATATTAAGATAGTTAATTGCATCAGTTTGTTGGAAGCATTTAGCCAAATGTCACATGTCTTTTCATAAAGACCCAACTCTCGGCTGCTACAAAACATTTGTTCATGGTTTTGCCTGCCTACGTGTGTTCTGGCATTGTTTGACACACCCCCTCCAGTGGACTTGGCTCCGTGTAAACACGTCACACTTCATCACATTTCATTCTTTTCTTTGGAAGTAGGTCAGTCTAATATTCTGCAATGGGTGGAAACAAATGTGATGTGACATGTGTTATCAGTCAGTTCAGGGATATTAATGGACATCAAACTGAAACAAATCAAGTTGGATTTTGTTATAAATTCTAAACAATCTAGTTAGAAAAATACAAGCTTTGTTACAGAGAGTTGGAATAACTTCAAACTTGCAGGGAATAATTCCTCTGGTGCTTTTGCGATATAATTGTTCCTTCTTTAATTCCATGACCAATACCAGAGGAAGCATCTCACTGTCTTTGCAGCAATTGATCAGAACATTCTGGAAAGTTTCTATACAATATACTTACAGGATTTTGAAAGGCCGAGTAATTCTCTAGGTAAGAACTTTCTAACCTGCAGGTAAACTCAACAGCTTTAGTTGCTTTCAATTTGAGGTTTATTTCAAAGAAATTATAAAAGGGAGCCTTACAGGTATAAAAGGGAGTCTGGCAGATGGAGTACAATGTTGGTAAATGTGAGATCATCCATTTTGGTAGGAACAACAGCAAAATGGACTATTATTTAAATAGTAAAAAATTGCAGCATGCTGCTGTGCAGAGGGACCTGGGTGTCCTTGTGCAGGAATCTCAAGGAGTTGGTTTGCAGGTGCAGCAGGTAATTAAGAAGGCAAATGGAATTTTGCCCTTCATTGCTAGAGGGATGGAGTTTAAAAACAGCGAGATTATGTTGCAGCTGTATAAGGTGCTGGTGAGGCCACACCTGGAGTACTGTGTACAGTTTTGGTCTCCTTACTTGAGAAAGGATATACTGGCACTGGAGGGGATGCAGAGGAGATTCACTAGGTTGATTCCGGAGTTGAGAGGGTTGGCTTATGAGGAGAGACTGAGTAGACTGGGGCTATACTCATTGAAATTCAGAAGAATGAGGGGAGACCTTATAGAAACATATAAGATTATGAAGGGAATAGATAAGATAGAAGCAGGGAAGTTGTTTCCACTGGCAGGTGATACTAGAACTAGGGGGCATAGCCTCAAAATAAGGGGAAGCAGATTTAGGACTGAGTTGAGGAGGAACTTCTTCACACAAAGGGTTGTGAATCTGTGGAATTCTCTGCCCAGTGAAGCAGTTGAAGCTACTTCATTGAATGTTTTTAAGGCAAGGATAGATAAATTTTTGAACAGTAAAGGAATTAAGGGTTATGGTGAGCGGGCGGGTAAGCGGAGCTGAGTCCACAAAAAGATCAGCCATGATCTTATTGAATGGCAGAGCAGGCTCGAGGGGCCAGATGGCCTACTCCTGCTCCTAGTTCTTATGTTCTTATGTTCTTACGTCAGTTGAGTGGAATGATCTGTAGAAGGTTGATTTGGGTTTGCCCTGGCAAAAGGAATTTCATTCATTCTCTTTGAATCTGCATCATTCTTGATGGTGCTTAGTCCCCAGCATTTAGTAAATACTCAACAGAAATTGTAAACAGCACATTCAGTTGCCCCATCAACTCTGCCTTGAACATTGCTCACCTGATGAAGGAGCAGCGCTCCGAAAGCTCGTGATTCCAAATAAACCTGTCAGACTTTAACCTGGTGTTGTGAGATTTCTTACCAGCTATGACTGTAACACTAAATTCTGCACTTTCTCCTTTCCTTCTCTATGAATGGTATGCTTTGTCTGTATAGCGCGCAAGAAATAATACTTTTCACTGTATACTAATACATGTGACAATAATAAATCAAATCAAAATCCTTACCTTTTCTTACAAAATAACGTTCCTTCCAGGAATCGCAATCAGAGCCCTGCATTAACCCTGTAAGGGACAGTGTCAGTTCAAACAAAAATCCTTCCACAGCTGCAGCTTTATCCACTCCCTGTTTCACACAGGAACTGCTCACCAGCCCTCCTCTTATACCCTGCTGGGCCCGGTTCCACATCAGCACTGCTCCTGGGGTCAGAGGGCCTGATTTAATCACCCCACATTATCACCCCATCTCCCCCCACTACCCCCCTCCCACACATATGGCATGCTTGCCTTTATAGGACGGGGTATAGAGTATAAAAGCTGGAGTCTGATGATGCAGCTGTATAGAACGCTGGTTAGGCCACATTTGGAGTACTGTGTCCAGTTCTGGTCGCCGCACTACCAGAAGGACGTGGAGGCATTGGAGAGAGTGCAGAGAAGGTTTACCAGGATGTTGCCTGGTATGGAGGGTCTTAGCTATGAGGAGAGATTGGGTAGACTGGGGTTGTTCTCCTTGGAAAGACGGAGAATGAGGGGAGATCTAATAGAGGTATACAAGATTATGAAGGGTATAGATAGGGTGAACAGTGGGAAGCTTTTTCCCAGGTCGGAGGTGACGATCACGAGGGGTCACGGGCTCAAGCTGAGAGGGGCGAAGTATAACTCAGACATCAGAGGGACGTTTTTTACACAGAGGGTGGTGGGGGCCTGGAATGCGCTGCCAGGTAGGGTGGTGGAGGCAGGCACGCTGACATCGTTTAAGACTTACCTGGATAGTCACATGAGCAGCCTGGGAATGGAGGGATACAAACGATTGGTCTAGTTGGACCAAGGAGCGGCACAGGCTTGGAGGGCCGAAGGGCCTGTTTCCTGTGCTGTACTGTTCTTTGTTCTTTGTTCTTATACACGCACACACCCGTTGCTAGAGCAAAAAACCCAGCCATTCAGAGAAGTTTCATTGTGTTGGTTTTTGGGGAATTGGGAATTTCCCCAATCCTGGATCGAAAATTCAAGCCACAGTTTCACATCAGGGTGGAGGAGAACAACACGTTGCAGAGTTTCTGACGCTTCAGTTCTGACACCATTGGTCATGATGAGGCGTCGACAGAAAGATTAGTCAGTGAACCTCAAGACTGTTGGAGTGAAGGCACCAAAAACCGACAGCTGCTTTATCATTCCTTTTAGCAGAATCATCCCCAAAATAACAATTCCATAACTACAGCTCGAATCCATGATGTAAAGATCCATTTTTACTGAGTGTAAAAGTAACGATAATTTGTTCCTGTTTTGATTCATTCCTGTGATGATTTTCTTGCAGACGGAAGTGACTAATTTTCACATTTACAATGAGAAAGAATGAAAGAATACCTTGCAACCGAGTATCCCTGAATTTAACTTTGTTCCGAGTGCGGTACACACTTTGGGTAGAATGTTACGACCGTTCATGCTAGAGGGATTTTCCCATTCCGCTGCAGCGAATGGCAAATTGACTTTGCGCTAAATTCTCCGGCGTCACTGCAGCGGGAAGGTGCCACAAATGGCTGTTAGGATCGACTCTTTGAGTTCAGAATCTTCACTGGTGCCATTGTTTCATCCTAACAACATTGTATCATGATATTTCTATCCTAGCTTTTAACATGACACACATAGAAAAATAATAAAAAAATTAAACTAAAATTGAATGTTTTCCAGATTCTGATAATAACTGTTACCTGTTATAAATTGTTACTGCATCATTTAAATGTATACTGAATGGATTTCTATCACCCAATCTGCTAAAGATAAATCTAAATCCTAAGCAGATGTATAAAAGAGGCTGTCACTTGAGTTGCTGCTTCATGTTTCATTTCTTAATTTGAAAAGGCCAAAAGGAGAAGCGTACACAATTCAATTTTTGGTGCGATTTAGTGTTAGCGTTTGGCATTAACCTGATGGGATGCAATGTGTCTGATTCCTCCGATTTCCCGATTAATTGATTACCTGTAAAGACTCGCATTCTAACCATTATTTTGTAAATTGAGTTTGTGTCTTTATATGCCCTGTTTGTGAACAGAACTCCCACACACCTGATGAAGGAGCAGCGCTCCGAAGGCTAGTGGCTTGTGCTACCAAATAAACCTGTTGGACTTTAACCTGATGTTGTGAGACTTCTTACTCTGATTCCTCCATCAAGATAACTGACTCGCGTGAAGATTGAAGAGACAGATCGTGATAAGACTTTGATCTTTACAGATTTTTTCCATGACAAGTTCTTTTGTATCATGCACAATAGATTTTGATTTATCTTTCTGATAGGAGAATTGAGGATTAATGAACATTTTCGCGTTTTCACCTTTGTTAATTTCAGGGCTGAACTGAAAGGTCCTCAGTCTTGATTTTAACCCCCTGCTTCAGGCAGCAAAGGGTTAAGAAAGGTATTAAAATCTTGAGAATTATTATCTTTCCTCCAATCTGCAATGTTCCCCGTTTCCAGTGGTGACTCATCCATCAAAGGAACTCCCGTTAAAGGCAGCTGCAATATTAATGCTTAGTCAGGGTGACTCCAGTATTTTTGATGTGGAGTTGCCGGCGTTGGACCAGGGTGGGCACAGTAAGAAGTCTCACAACACCAGGTTGAAGTCCAACAGGTTTAGTTGGAATCACGAGCTAACGGAGCGCTGCTCCTTCCTCAACCTATGGAAAACAAAAAAGGTTCAGAGAAGCTTTTCTTTTCCTTCTGCTCCTTGTATTTTATTTAAACCTGTTACATCACTCTTTGCAGTCCTGAAACCTCTGGGTTGATGGACCAGTTTCTTGGTGCAACACCAATACACTCAGATTTTGGAATACACCAATGGAATCTGGAAGAAGCAACCCGCCCAAAATTTATGTGGAGATCTAAGACCACTAATGAACTAGTCAGCTGGTTCTAAGGACAGGTTTGGATAGTCTTTTCATAGATTAAATTCAATGTGCCATTAAACAAGATGGAGAAGGAAATGGTGACATCGTTGGGCTCTCATAGTGTTGGCAGCAGAAACGATGCAGAGTTCTTTGCAACAGCAAATTTCCAAAGCACACTGGACAAAGAGGATTCCATATGGACTAAAATAAATCCAGATCGGGATTCCCTGATCTCGTTCATTCCTGTCCCATTGTCAGTGAGAATGGAGAATTTGGCCCTCAGACAAAACTCCATTCACTGCAGCGGTGCTGGAGAATCCTAGCTGTGGACGAGATTGAAGGTTTCCGGTGCCGGCATTTCCTGGGAACACGCTGGGGAGTTTATTACAATTTGAAAAAAGGAACAGGCTAACATTTAAAATGAACATCTTTTTAATGGTTACCCTTCTTTACCTTCTTCTTTGGTTCAGTATTTAATTTTTCATATGCCTTTGTTTAGGAAGTTTCTCTAAATTAAAGGTGTGATATAAGTGGAAGGTTTTGTTACTGGTCAAATTGACTAGATCTGAACCTGAGATACAAAGAACAAAGAAAAGTACAGCACAGGAACAGGCCCTTCGGCCCTCCAAGCCCGTGCCGATCATGATGCCCGGTCTAAACTAGAAAAAACTACTGCCCCTACTCAGACCATATCCCTCCATTCCCTCCCTATTCACGTATCAATCCAGATGCCTCTTAAATGTTGCCTGCTTCCACCACTCCCTCTGGGAGCATATTCCAGGCAACCACCACTCTCTGCATGAAAAACTTCCCCTCCACATCTCCTTTAAACTTTCTCCCTCTCATCTTGAACCTGTGCCCCCTTGTAATTGACACTTCCATCCTGGGAAAAAGTCTCTGACTATCCACCCTGTCTGTGCCTCTCATAAATTTGTAGACCTCTATCAAGTCTCTCCTCAGCCTCCATCTCCTTTACTCAGAGAGTAGTAAGGGTGTGGAATGCCCTGCCTGCAGCAGTGGTGGACTCGTCAACATTAAGAGCATTCAAATGGTTATTGGATAAACATATGGATGATATTGGAATAGTGTAGATTAGAGGGGCTTTAGATTGGTTTCACTAGTCGGCGCAACATCGAGGGCCGAAGGGCCTGTACTGCGCTGTAATGTTCTATGTTCTATGATGAAAGGTCAGTGACCTGTTATGGTGAATTCTGACCCTCCGCATTTGGTGCCAAATCTGCCAACATTTTCTGCTATTATTACAGATATGTAGATGACTTCATTGAAAGGAGGTTGTGTTGGTTGGTTGGAGGGAATTGAAGGCGGGGATGGATCCACTGCCCCCATCTTTACCCCCTCTGAAGGTGAACTTCACTCATAATATTGAAGCAAAAAGGGCAAAGAAACACCCAGGGGCCAAAATCTTCATTCAAGTCAAAATGCAAATGACGATGCCATTGTACAATCTGTGAAGACTATCACAGCAGAAGGTGAGAAAGTATTTGCTTGGCAGATTATTACATTCTCGCTACAGAGATAATTGCTTCCTGTTTGACAAGAAAATGAACCAACTTTTTGGCAAATATATCTGAACAATAGGCGAGAAAATCAAGAACAAGAAAAATCAAAATCCTGAAGCCAGCTTTGTGTATAATCTCACAATTTACTCCAAACGACACGCGGACAGGTTTAAGAGAAACCTTTACAAAGGAAAATATCAATTATGTTCTTCACAAAACCAGAAGGCAATTTCCAGGTATAGGTATTTAATCTGTTAAGAACCAATTGTTGGCATGACAACTGGAAGTATATATATTGTAAATCATTCCCATGAACAATAATGCAAGGAAGCCATTTGAAAAATATAATTTCTATCACTTCACTTTTCAGATATAATCCTGTTACTTCTCCCAATTTTAGAAAGAGGAGAATTCAATCGCTGATAGGATAAAGCACTTGGCGTGTCTCTCCTGTAGCATGAAGATATCTGATCAAATGAATACTTACATTACAAATATCATCTTGAAAGCAATGACTTTCACTGGAATCTTCAGCTACAACACTTTATTTAATTCTCAGGAGGCACAGTAAACAATAATGAGTCACTGAAGATACTGGGGGGCTTCTTATTACATTTCCTCAGAGAATACGACTTTATTATAAATTCGTAAAGCCTAGTCAGAGATCTCTGGGTAATGTACATGGACAGCCAGGTATGGAGGATGAAGTGGGAAGCTTAAGGGAAGTTTAAAGTTTACAAACGCATTCATTAACCATCAGTAATAGACAGCGGTTAGGGCAGATTTACATGGCCCACAACTGGCCCACAACTACCACTGGAACTTGATAGTGCCTAATATTTGTTGGATAATTAACAACAACTGCACAGAGTTTGCAAAGGTCTGAAGGTTTTTCTGTACAGAGCAATGATGAAGTAAAATGTGGGGGAGAGGGGGGGAAGGTGTCTCCTGGCTGTAATCTTGAAAGGAATACTTGCTGCATTTCCCCCTGGATTCTCACATGGCTCACAAACTGGATACGCTGCTTGAGAAAGGATGAGGTTACCCAGCCCCTCGTGCCTATTCCACTCTTCATTCAGCAGAAAAAACCGACAGAGCAGTCGGCTTTGCCTTCATTGCTCGATTCCCCCCCGCCCCCCAGCGCAGAGCATCACCGATGGCAACCAACACAACAGCCGGCCAGCCAGCCAGACTCATTCAGAGGAAGAGCTGCCTCCCTGTGCGTGTGATCGCTTTCCGAGCAGCTGCCATGGCTCTTCCATTTCCTGATGTGGAGATGCCGGCGTTGGACTGGGGTAAACACAGTAAGAAGTCTCACAACACCAGGTTAAAGTCCTGTTGTTAAACTTCTTACTGTGTCTTCCATTTCCTGCCAGCTCTGCTTGCCTCGAACCTTCACTCGAACCCCCCTGGGTTTCCCCGCAGGCTTTCTTAAAAATCTCAAACACTGATAGTTTGTGTTTTTATCTTTGGATCTGAAGCTTTGATTATTCAGTCTGGGCAGTGACAGGAACTCCATTCACAACAATGAACACGGGTCCACCTATTCCCCCCCTCACACCGGGCATGATGTTTTGAACCTTATACACCCCCCCTCCCCCAGGCCGTGCTGCTAACTTGGGGGGGGGGGGGTCTCCAATACCCTCCTGCAAGGGGCTCAGTCATTGGTAGTCTGCTGTGCTCTCCATTTCAGCCTCCTCTAGAAAGGTGTGGATCGTGAGGACACTGAATCCTTGGAAGGAGACACTTCATCAGGAAGGAAGAGGAAGAGGAGGAAGTGGAGACGAAGAGAGATGGTGTTGAACAGAAAGATCCCACTGCTGCACAATGAGGTAACCTCCTCCCGTCACCCTCAGGACCTCTTTCCTCTCCTCCACTAACTCTGGCATTAGATGCAAGGTGATATTGATGAAGTGAGGGTCTGCCCTCTCCGGGGTTTCAGGCCCCCCTGTGGCATCTCCCTTCCACATGGTTTTGTGGACGGCATTGGCAGAACCGCAGATTTTTCCATTGGGATAACCAGCAGCCTCAGTGATGTCTGCCATGAGGGTATGAAGTGGACAGGAAACCCATCTCCGTGGCCTGAATTTCACCCATAGCATGAGCACGCAGTCCGATTTGATGTCCACCACTGCCCATGATTGGCTCCCGGCTTTGACTTCTGGCTGTATGGCCAATTAACAGCCACCCAGTGTGAAATGCTTACTGAGGTTGGCATAGCTTTGCTGGTGGGGTTGGGAGCCAGAGGCGTGCCAGTTACAATGGGGTTTGGTGAAGGGGGGTGGGGGCAGGGCAGGGGGTGGTGGTGCACGATCTTTCAGCCTCAGAGAGCTGTGTGTCAGTGGACAGTGTGTGGAAGGATTCCTGGAACGAGAATGGCCCCGGGACCTGCTGCTTATTCCAGATGGGTTGACAATGTCATAGGGTGAACTAGTCCCTTTCCACATGATTATGGGTCCTTTTGAGGAGTGACTCCAGCCTTTTACCATACCACAGAATGGTAACAGCCAACTCACCAGGTGAGGAAGGCATGGACTGAAGTGGCTGCCTAGGTTAGGGGAGGGGGGGGTGATCTGGTTCACCACACTTGACTCCAATGCCACAAAGGTTTCAATGATCTTCTGCACTCTTGATGTGGAGATGCCGGCGTTGGACTGGGGTAAACACAGTAAGAAGTTTAACAACACCAGGTTAAAGTCCAACAGGTTTATTTGGTAGCAAAAGCCACAAGCTTTCGGAGCCTGAAGCTCCTTCTTCAGGTGAGTGGGAATTCTGTTCACAAACAGGGCTTATAAAGACACAGACTCAATTTACAGAATAATGGTTGGAATGCGAATACTTACAGCTAATCAAGTCTTAAAGGTACAAACAATGTGAGTGGAGAGAGCACTAAAACAGGTTAGAGAGATATGTATTACATAGAAACATAGAAACATAGAAACCCTACAGTGCAGAAGGAGGCCATTCGGCCCATCGAGTCTGCACCGACCACAATCCCACCCAGGCCCTCCCCCCACATATTTTACCCGCTAAGCCCTCTAACCTACGCATCCCAGGACTCTAAGGGACAATTTTTAACCTGGCCAATCAACCTAACCCGCACATCTTTGGACTGTGGGAGGAAACCGGAGCACCCGGAGGAAACCCACGCAGACACGAGGAGAATGTGCAAACTCCACACAGATAGTAACCCGAGCCGGGAATCGAACCCGGGATCCTGGAGCTGTGAAGCAGCAGTGCTAACCACTGTGCTACCGTGCCGCCCCAGACAGGACAGCCAGTGAGATTCTGCAAGTCCAGACAAGCTGTGGGGGTTACAGATAGTGTGACATGAATCCAATATCCCCTTTGAGGCCGTCCTCATGTGTGCGGAACTTGGCTATCAGTTTCTGCTCAGCGTCGCACTATCTGTAATCAGAGAGATCTAAGGGTACAGCTTCATAACTCCTTGAAAGTGGAGTCACCGGTGGACAGAGTGGTGAAGAAGGCATTCGGCATGCTTGATTTCATTGGTCAGAACATTGAATACAAGAGTTGGGCCATCTTGTTGAAGTTGTACAAGACATTGGTAAGGCCACGCTTGGCATACTGTGTGCAATTCTGGTCACCCTATTATAGAAAGGATATTATTAAACTAGAAAGAGTGCAGAAAAAATTTACTTGGATGCTTCTGGGACTTGATGGTTTGAGTTATCAGGAGAGGCTGGATAGACTGGGACTTTTTTCCCTGGAGCGTAGGAGGCTTAAGGATAATCTTATAGAGGTCTATAATATAATGAGATCTATAAAATAGATCAGCTAGATAGTCAACATCTTTTCCCAAAGGTGGGGGAGTCTAAAACTAGAAGGCAAAGGTTTAAGGTGAGAGGGGAGAGATACAAAAGTGTCCAGAGGGGCAATTGGTTTACACAGAGGGTGGTGAGTGTCTGGAACAAGCTGCCAGAGGCAGTAGTAGAGGCGGGTACAATTTAAAAAGCATTTAGACAGTTATGAGTAAGATGGGTATTTGATTTGATTTTGATTAGATTTGATTTATTATTGTCACGTGTATTAACATACAGTGAAAAGTATTGTTTCTTGTGCGCTGTCCAGGCAAAGTAACCGTTCATAGAGAAGGAAACGAGAGAATGCAGAATGTAGTGTTACAGTCATAGCTAGGGTGTAACTAGAACATTGTTAGAGAATTTAAAAAAGTTAGAATGAAGTTTTAGAAGCATAGAGCGAGAGTGAAAGATAGAATTAGAGGGTACTCTGGGCACAGCTTGCAAGGAGTCGCCTCACTCCGGCGCCATCTTGAAAAAAATGGATATGGGCCAAACACGGGCATTTGGGACTAGCTTAATGATAAAAACTGAGTGTCATGGACAAGTTGGGCTGAAGGGCCTGTTTCCATGCTGTGAACCTCAATGACTCTATGACGCTCTGATCCTGACAGGTGGCGAAGAGCAGGCCCCTGAGTTGGCATGGAGCCAGGTCAGCAGGTGGTGGAAAGGCGGTGGTGTCAGGCCTACTCCTGCCTCTAGTTTCTATGTTTCTATAACTTTGACCAATTATAAGACTTAAACACGACACAGCATAACCCCTAACAGCTAGCTATCTCTGTTGTTCCAATTTTGAAACAATATCCCATAGACATACACACTACTTCAGAATCAGTAAGCACTTAACCAAGTGTGCACACGTGATACTAGTTTTCCAGCTTTCAGCACCTCTATCTCTCTGCAGCTTCTCAAACAGCAATACTCAGATAGCAGAACCTCCAACTCCAGAGAGGGGGAGAGAGAGACACTGCTCTCTCTCTCTCAACTCCAAACAGCACCTGAAAATAACAAATAAGCTATCCTTCTCTGTAAAAGCCGAGCTGTCCCCAGTCACATGACCTGACCTGTCAATCATCCCAATGAAACTCGACTCTGCAATCCCAGGGGAACACTTTAACAACAGAACACTCCGCTAGTTCAGATTTAAAAAAAACATGGTATCAATTATATTGCGTCAGTAACAATAGAGGATTCGGTTGTAGACACAACGGCTCTGATGAAATACCAAGAACTGCGAGAAGCATCCTGCAGAGAAAAATGATTAAAATACACTTCCTAATGGCACAGTATTCTCACATCTCCCTGTCCCCCCTTAAGAAAAAAATGAACCATTAATGTTCAAAGATAGCTTCATTCTTCAGCTGCAACAACACTCAAGATGTGTTGGACCCCAACCCAATCTCATCAACAACTCAGTGTTTGACTAGGAATCATCACACAGCACTGTGGGTGTACCTACACCTCAGGGAGTGCAGCAGTTTAAGAAGGCAGCTCATCACCACCTTCTCAAAAATAATTAGAGATGGGCAATGAATGTTGGCCTCGTCAGAGATGTCTACCTCCCGTGTAAGAATTAAAAACTCTGAACTCTTCTCACTCCAGTTGTACAATTGGCTTTGGAAAATTTACTTTGAAATTAAAAATATGTAAAAGATCTCTGACACCATAGTATAATTTCTTACATGAGGGTTAGTTCCTTTGAGAGTTCTTGCAGCAGGCTGTGGATTAGAAAAAGCGCTCCATCTGATGTTTGCCGAAAGGTGTCAGTACAATATCAGGAAAAAGGAGGGAGGGGGAGAGAGAGGTTACAAAAGAAGCTCTGCCAGATATTTATAGGCAAATAGAAATGTTTCACTTTGGTATATTCAAGGAAAAATAAAACAAGGATATTTAAGATAAATTATTAAAATATATCTGAAAGGTGAATGAAATCCAGTCCATTTCCACTCAAACCAGCCTCCCATCCATTGACTCTGTCTACACTTCCCACTACCTCAGCAAAGCAGCCAGCATAATTAAGGACCCCACACACCCCAGACATTCTCTCTTCCACCTTCTTCCATTGGGAAAAAGACACAAAAGTCTGAGGACACATACCAACCGACTCAAGAATAGCTTCTTCCCCGATATCATCAGGCTTTTGAATGGACCTACTGATGCGCGTTATCACACACGAGGCTTGAGAAGCTCAGGAAATAAAGGCTTTTATTTGCTGTAACAATGCAGCTACTAATTATATACACGATCCCAGACTGAGGGGTCCCAGACAGAGCAGAGACCTTTATACCTCTCCCAGTAGGCGGAGCCCGACTGGGATGTACCACAATAACTATAATACAAGGTGTAACAGCCCAACCCTAACCCCAACAGCAACAAGTAGAACAACCCATCCCTAACCCCAACAGCAACATATATACATACTTGTAGTACTGGCCAGACCCTGGCTCAGTACTATCTAGTGGGAACCAACGATGGTTCACCACACCTACCTCGCACTGTACCGATGTTTCTCTGCACCCCAGCTACGACTGTAACACTACATTCTGCACTCTCTCCTTTCTTTCTCTATGAAAGGTATGCTTCGTCTGTATAGTGCGCAAGAAACAATACTTTTCACTGTATACTAATACATGTGGCAATAAAAAATCAAATCAAATCAAATTTAGCCATCAGCAGAAGATCATGGAAACACAGCAAGTAGTTTAGCAAATGTAGATATTCCTCACTTTGATATCAAGAAAGCTAACACCTTCTTTCCAACAGAAGACTGTCTGTAAGTATAAGATTGTACAAGTTCAGTAAACACTACCAATTGCAACCAGATGGGTTTTAATTTATTGAATAGATTGGCTATAAATGCTGCCAATTTGTCAGTTATAGAGGAGTCTAAGCTTTATTTAATTGCAGCAACATATAGAAATCTCAAACACTGAATTCAATTGTAAATCTACAATCAGTAAATCCTCCATTGCAGCAGCAAGTACACTACAAAAATATTTCATTGGCTGGAAAGTGCTTCAGGACGTCGAAGGTCATTATAGGTGCTATATAAATGCAAGTTGGTTCTGATTTTTATTCTTTGAATTACTGTGACATTGAATTACTGAATTAAATTCCTGTCTTTGCAATGTGTTATTTTGCCAATTAACACGACCTATTAATATTCTGCATTGTCGATGTGTAATTGAAAATGTTTGAGAGATTTATCAGAATAGTTCCAGGAATTAGGGATTTTAGCAGCAGAGTTAGGTTTGAGAAGATGGACTGTTCTACTTGGAGCAAAGGAGGCGGACTTTGGGGAGACATGTTCAAAGTTCAAAGGTTATGATCGGCTTTGATTAGGTTAATAAAGGAAAGGTGTTTCCATCAACTGACAGCACGAGGACATGGGGACACATTAACTGAGAGTACAAGGACATGGGGACACATTAACTGAGAGCACAAGGACATGTGGACACAGTTAAAATTTTGGGCAAGAGATGCAGGGGGATGTGAGGAAGCAGAAACAATCGATGATAAGAATATAGGAGCAGGAGTAGGCCATTCAGCCCCTCACATCTCCTCTGTCATTCAACCAGATATGGCTGATTGTCTATCTCACTGCCATTTTCCCCACTATCCCCGTACCCCTTGGTGTCCTTAACATCCAGAAATCAATGGATTTCTGTCTTGAGCCTGTTCAATGATTGAGCAGCCATAGTCCCTCTGGGGTAGAAAATTCCAAAGAGTCACCACTCTCTGAGTGAAGAAATTCCTCCTCATTCATGATTTCAAAAGGTAATCAGGTGGGCGTTTGAGGGAATTAAACTGGCAGGGCGACAGGGATAGCGTGGGGGAATGCAATTGACCACATTACTCCACGGAGAGCCAGCATTGACTCGCTTGGCTGAATGGTCTCTTTGGAGCCATAATAACACTATGACTATCCTGCAGTTCACTCTGTTCCGACATTTAATAAACAGTTATGTTCCGGCTTTGTTATCTGATTGTTTCTTTGGCAATTGTTAAGAAAGAATTAATTCATTGTTTTAGTCGATTGTTTAGACCCAGATAGCAGAGTGGCAGTGTAAGTTCTAATATAATCTGAGCCGTTTGATGTACCAGAAACCCAAACCGAGGCAGCATTAACTCCCAAGCATTAACTGGGTGATAAATCCAAGTCAGTTCCTTGACAAAGAGTTAAGGTGAAGGAATTAAGGAGATGGCTGAGGGCTTTGATGGATGTTTTTATCAGGGCATTGATTCTACTGTTCTTACACATGTAACTGTGTCAGTATACAGTTCCTCAGGTACTTCTGGCAGTGTCTGTGGAACCCATCTGCATCTCAATGTAGGGAATTAATTCACTCCACAAACTTTCACTGACATACATTTTAGTTTATGAATGGTTTGCTTTATAACAAAGAATAAGGTGGGGATCTACAACTGATCGCTGAACTGGGCCTGATTTGACCATCAAGTTAGGCCTGTTTTTGGGCGCAAAAACTTGGTAAAGTTGGGCGTGAGGCGAGTAGCCCGATCCGCGCCTGCCTCCACGCCGGTTCTCCCTTTACCAACGCCCAAAAATGGCCCACGATTGGGACCACGCCCAAAACAAGCTATTTAAATACATTTGCATGCATTTAAATTGAATTAATGGGCTGCACACCCGACCTTACCACCGTGTTCACCCATCCAGAATCGGCACAAAAAAGATATGATCCACAAAAGTCCAATTCGGGCGCACCAGTTAGTGAGGAGGTAAGTGCTGAGTGTCCGACAGCTCTCTGCTTGAGATCAGTGGGGGGAAGGGGGGTCCGCTGCCACTCTGCCTGAGACCAGTGAGGGGGAAGGGGGGATGGGGCCTGTGATTGGTCTGGGTGGCGGTTGGGTGGGGGGATAAGGGGGTCAGTAATGTTGTGGGGGTGGGGCAATATCAGTGGGAGCCGGGGAGGGGTGGGGGGTGCTTTATCCGGCCTGAGAGGGAGGTGGCAGGGGAGTCTCTGATTGGAGCTGCAGGATTCCGGGTGCGTTAAGCCCCGCCCACAGGCTTCTGCAGCGCGATTCGGAATCGCTGATATTTTTTCAGGCAGAGTGTGTATGGGGGCGCCTGAGAACGGGTCTAAAAGTTGGATCTGAAACACTCCCAGTTTCAAGTCCACCCAGCACTTAGAGCCAAAATGGTAAAATAGGGCCCTGGGTGTTTAAGACAAAAACTCAGCGCAGTTGAAAAGCACTTAGAAATGCATTTGGAGTATTGTAACTGACAAGAGAGGCCGAGGGCTGGAAGGTGGAATGAAACTGGTTCGTACTTTCACAGCTTGCACCAATGGCCTCCTACTGTGCCGTAAATCTTTCTCTGTGATTTCTGATTGGCAGACTTCCATCTGTGACAGATGATGGGAATATCATCTCAGAACTTTGGCAAGGTCGGATGAGATTATTTACTTCAAAGTATTTGGATGAACATTTGAAATATCATAACATTCAAGGATATAGGATCAGTGCTGGAAAATGGGATTAGTGCAACTTTAGTGGTAGTGGCATTCAGGCTCGATGGGCCGAAGAGTCTTTTCGGAACTGTTCGGAGGAGTAGCATTGTTAATCAAGGATAGTTTAACGGCTGTGGAAAGGCACTTCGAGCGGGAGCTGCATACTGAGGTAATATGGGCTGCGGTTAGAAATAGGAAAGGAGCGGTCACGTTGTTAGGAGTTTACTATAGGCCCCCAAATAGTAATAGAGATGTGGAGGAAGAAATTGCTAAGCAGATTATGGATAGGTGTGGGGGTCACAGGGTAGTTGTCATGGGGGACTTTAACTTTCCAAATACTGATTGGAACCTTTGTAGGTCAAATAGTTCGGATGGGGCAGTTTTTGTGCAGTGTGTGCAGGAGGGTTTCCTGACACAATATGTGGATAGGCCGACAAGAGGTGAGGCCACATTGGATTTGGTACTGGGAAATGAACCGGGCCAAGTGTTAGATTTGGTTGTGGGAGAGCACTTTGGAGATAGTGACCACAATTCGGTGTCTTTTGTTATTGCAATGGAGAGGGATAGGGCCATACGGCAGGGCAAGGTTTACAATTGGGGGAGAGGTAATTATGATGCGATTAGGCAAGAATTAGGGGGCATAAGATGGGAACAGAAACTGTCAGGGAAAGGCACGAATGAAAAGTGGAACTTTTTCAAGGAACAAATACTGGGTGTCCTTGATAGGTATGTCCCTGTCAGGCAGGGAGGAAATGGCCGAGTGAGGGAACCATGGTTCACGAAAGAGGTGGAATGTCTTGTGAAAAGGAAGAGGGAAGCTTATGTAGGGATGAGGAAACAAGGTTCAGATGGCTCGATTGAGGGTTACAAGTTAGCAAGGAATGAGCTGAAAAAGGGGCTTAGGAGAGCTAGGAGGGGACATGAGAAGTCCTTGGCGGGTCGGATCAAGGAAAACCCCAAGGCTTTTTACTCTTATGTGAGGAATAAAAGAATGACCAAGTGAAGGTTAGGGCCGGTCAAGGACAGTAGTGGGAACTTGTGTATGGAGTCAGTAGAGATAGGCGAGGTGATGAATGAATACTTTTCTTCAGTGTTCACCAAGGAGAGGGGCCATGTTTTTGAGGAAGAGAAGGTGTTACAGGCTAATAGGCTGGAGGAAATAGATGTTCAGAGGGAGGATGTATTGGCAGTTTTGAATAAACTGAAGGTCGATAAGTCCCCTGGGCCTGATGAAATGTATCCTAGGATTCTTTGGGAGGCAAGGAATGAGATTGCAGAGCCTTTGGCTTTGATCTTTGGGTCCTCACTGTCCACGTGGATAGTGCCAGAGGACTAGAGAATGGCGAATGCTGTTCCTCTGTTTAAGAAAGGGAATAGAAATGACCCTGGTAATTATAGACCGATTAGTCTTACTTCGGTGGTTGGTAAATTGATGGAAAAGGTCCTTAGGGATGGGATTTATGACCATTTAGAAAGATGCGGATTAATCCGGGATAGTCAGCACGGATTTGTGAAGGGCAAGTCGTGCCTCACAAATTTGATAGAATTTTTTGAGGAGGTAACTAAGTGTGTTGACGAAGGTAGGGCAGTTGATGTCATATACATGGATTTTAGTAAGGCGTTTGATAAGGTCCCCCATGGTCGGTTTATGATGAAAGTAAGGAGGTGTGGGATAGAGGGAAAGTTGGCCGATTGGATAGGTAACTGGCTATCTGATCGAAGACAGAGGGTGGTGGTGGATGGAAAATTTTCGGACTGGAGGCAGGTTGCTAGCGGAGTGCCACAGGGATCAGTGCTTGGTCCTCTGCTCTTTGTGATTTTTATTAATGACTTAGAGAAGGGGGCTGAAGGGTGGATCAGTAAATTTGCTGATGACACCAAGATTGGTGGAGTAGTGGATGAGGTGGAGGGCTGTTGTAGGCTGCAAAGAGACATAGATAGGATGCAAAGCTGGGCTGAAAAATGGCAAATGGAGTTTAACCCTGATAAATGTGAGGTGATTCATTTTGGTAGGACTAATTTAAATGTGGATTACAGGGTCAAAGGTAGGGTTCTGAAGACTGTGGAGGAACAGAGAGATCTTGGGGTCCATATCCACAGATCTCTAAAGGTTGCCACTCAAGTGGATAGAGCTGTGAAGGAGGCCTATAGTGTGTTAGCTTTTATTAACAGGGGGTTGGAGTTTAAGAGCCGTGGGGTTATGCTGCAACTGTACAGGACCTTGGTGAGACCACATTTGGAATATTGTGTTTAGTTCTGGTCACCTCACTATAAGAAGGATGTGGAAGCACTGGGAAGAGTGCAAAGCTGATTTACCAGGATGCTGCCTGGTTTGGAGGGGAGGTCTTATGAGGAAAGGTTGAGGGAGCTAGGGCTGTTCTCTCTGGAGCGGAGGAGGTTGAGGGGAGACTTAATAGAGGTTTATAAAATGATGAAGGGGATAGATAGAGTGAACGTTCAAAGACTATTTCCTCGGGTGGATGGAGCTATTACAAGGGGGCATAACTATAGGGTTCATGGTGGGAGATATAGGAAGGATATCAGAGGTAGGTTCTTTACGCATAGAGTGGTTGGGGTGTGGAATGGACTGCCTGCAGTGATAGTGGAGTCAGACACTTTAGGAACATTTAAGCGGTTATTGGATAGGCACATGGAGCACACCAGGATGATAGGGAGTGGGATAGCTTGATCTTGGTTTCAGATAAAGCTCGGCACAACATCGTGGGCCGAAGGGCCTGTTCTGTTCTGTACTGTTCTATGTTCTATGTTCTCTCTGCGGTTCTGGAAAGGCAACGCCTCCCACAGGTGTCACACATACAGTTGTCTGGTGCAAGTTCTATGCCTAGGTTCTCTATCTGTTCTGACAATGTCCTTGAATCGGAGTTTTAGTCATCCTGCTGGTCTCTTGACACGGGGTACCTCTCCGTGTAGCTTATGCCGCTGCCTCGGAAAAGCAGCCAACATAATTAAGGACACCACACAACCTGGACATTCTCTCTTCCACCTTCTTCTGTCGGGAAGAAGATACAAAAGTCTGAGGTCACGTACCAACTGACTCAAGAACAGCTTCTTCCCTGCTGCTGTCAGGTTTTTGAATGGACCTACCTCGCATTAAGTTGATCTTTCTCTGCACCCTAGCTATGACTGTAACACGACATTCTGCACTCTCTCCTTTCCTTCTCTATGAACGGTGTGCTTTGTTTGTATAGCGTGCAAAAAACAATACTTCTCACTGTAAACATGTGACAATAATAAATCAAATCAAATATCCTTGGTGATGTAGCCATCTTCCATCCTGTGCACATGCTCAAGCCAATGAAATTTTTGTTGCTTGATTGACATTAGCATGCTTGGCATGTTTGCCGTAGGATGGCCTGCTTCATTGGTGACTTTCTCTTTCTTAATGCCGAGAATGCATTCTAAATACCGGAGGTGGAAGTTATGTTGAGTTATTTTTCTTGGCAGGTGTAAGTTATCCAGGCTTTGCTGTCGTACAGCAATGTGCTGAGGATACAGGCCATCTGATCTTGCAGTTCAGCTTATTGTTTCTCCAGGCCTGGTTTCGGTAGTTAGCCACGGTTGGTGTCTGCCTTTCTGATCAGCTCTTTGTCAAGAGATAGGTTGTCTGTCACCATGGATCAAAGGTAGCCAAATTTGCTGACTACGACATATTTTGTGTTGTCCACAGATGGATAACACCCTGCCCCATAACTACAGTTAGCTTGACACTAAGAACATGACCCATGCATGAGATAAACAGTCCATGAGCTTTGGAGCTGGTTTTCTCTGTAAGCGGACACAAATTTCTGTGATTCCTTAGATTAACTATTCATAGAATCATAGAATCATAGAAACCCTACAGTGCAGAAGGAGGCCATTCGGCCCATCGAGTCTGCACCGACCACAATCTATTTCTTAGAATAAAATCAAATAAATGAAACAGGACAAAGCAGCACCCAGGCACAAAGTGTGAACAGACAAGCAGGTATTTTAAAACGCAGAAACAAGGCTGACAAAGGGACTCAGGAACTCACATTAGCATAACCTTCCATTGAATTAAATTGGCTCCAAGGATATCAGGAAGCCCTTATCAAACACTTCAGAAGGCCTCCGAGACTTGGAAGGCTTCCTGATATCCAATTAAACATCTATTGTATAAGAAACTCTCGAGATCTCAAACAGTTATCACCTCCCTAGACTGGGCAATCACCAGACTTAGCACATCAACCACAGAATGGTCGGAGTCAAATACTGTAAACAAAACATTCACATTTGAATCATACAAAGTATCAAAGTTCGGGTATAACTGTAGCCCATTGCGGCGGGCCTTCAGAGTGCTTTCGGGACAGTGCTGTTTGTATGTCCTGATTGCACCTCCGTCGACGTTAATAAAGCTGTACCGCTGTTGAACCTGACTCGGAGTCCGAAGTGGTCCTGTTCGCCCACTCGCGCTAACATCTCCATGGGCACCTCGTGCAGCATCATCAGCATAGAGAAATTCACCGATCATGACATGTCACTTTGCTCTTGGCTTTGAATCTGGGTAGGTTGAAGAATTTCCTATCTGACAATGTGGTTATGATCCAGCAGGTGGCTATTACCATACAAGCCGAATCCAAATGGGAAACTTTGCAAGCTATTATAAGTCTTTTCTTTTTACAATGACCATGCGAGGATGTGTGTACTGAAGTCAGAAGCCACAAATTCCAGGAGCACTTTTAGGGATTTTAAATGTCAAATTAAAACATTTATTAACAAATTGAAAGAAAACTTAAACAGGCAAGATTACATTTACACAATTTAAATCAGTCTTACAAAAGTGATTTCTACTTGGAATCGCATAAGAACATAAGAACTAGGAGCAGGAGTAGGCCATCTAGCCCCTCGAGCCTGTTCCGCCATTCAATAAGATCATGGCTGATCTTTTCGTGGACTCAGCTCCGCTTACCCGCCTGCTCACCATAATCCTTAATTCCTTCACTGTTCAAAAATGTATCTATCCTTGCTTTAAAAACATTCAACGAGGTAGTCTCAACTGCTTCACTGGGCAGGGAATTCCACAGATTCACAACCCTTTGTGTGAAGAAGTTCCTCCTCAACTCAATCCTAAATCTGCTCCCTCTTATTTTGAGGCCATGCCCCCTAGTTCTAGTTTCACCCACCAGTGGAAACAACTTCCCTGCTTCTATCTTACCTACTCCCTTCATAATCTTATATGTTCCTATAAGATCTCCCCTCATTCTTCTGAATTCCAATGAGTATAGCCCCAGTCTACTCAGTCTCTCCTCATAAGCCAACCCTCTCAACTCCGGAATCAACCTAATGAATCTCCTCTGCACCCTCTCCAGTACTAGCACGTCCTTTCTCAAGTAAGGAAGGTGTGGGAAGGCGATGGTCTAGTGGTATTATTACTAAACTATTAATCCAGAAACTCAGCTAATGTTCTGGGGCCCCAGGTTCGAAACCCACTAAGGCAGATGATGGAATTTGAATTCAATACAAAATATCTGGAATTAAGAATCTACTGATGACCATGAAACCATTGTCGATTGTTGTAAAAATCCACCTGGTTCACTAATGCCCTTTAGGGAAGGAACTCTGTCGTTCTTACCTGTCCAGAGCCACAGCAATGTGGTTGACTCTCAACTGCCCTCTGAACAAGGGCAGTAAGTGCTGGCCAGCCAGCAACACTCATGTCCCACGAATGAATTAAAAATAGGTTAGACTCACAAATAAATACTTTAGGCAACAGTCCCTATAAAGTGTTAATCCATATAAAGAGCTTCCCTATCCCATTCTGCCTTAGAAATTCCAAAGAACTTTAAAACAAAGCCTGCTTTGTGGAAAGCAGCTTTTTCCTAGGTTGGTGGGAAAGCTATCTCGCTTTCCCTAATTTCACAGCTCTCTCCCAGCATAGATCACACTGCAGAAGGTCTTCCTCAGCCATTCCCAACGCAGCTCCTAACCTCTCTTACAATATACTTTTTCTCTTTCATTTTCCCCCTTGTCCTTTTTTTGAAACTTACCTTTCCATGGTATAAAAATCATTTGTGTTATTTTGATGGTCAACACCTTGCAAGTAAAATCAAATTTGCCTATTTATTTATGGCCTTTTCCACGTTGTAAACCCCTTTTTACTTCCTGATGAAATTTAACAGCTGAGCAAAACAAACTTTTTTTAATCTTCAAATGCAAATTTCTGTCCATGGCTTATTTACTTGTTGAGCATCTAACTTGGCCTTCAGCTGCATGTGTTTCACAATTACACACTCATACACACACAGACAAACACACACACTCACATACACACACACTCACATAAACACACACACACTCACAAACACACACAGTCACACACACATACACACACATACACACACACATACACACAAACACACACACTCACATACACACACACTCACATAAACACACACACACTCACAAACACACACAGTCACACACACACACACACACATACACACACACATACACACAAACACACACACTCACATAAACACACACATACATACACACACACACTCACAAACACACACACACACACACAAACACACACACTCACATACACACACACACAAACACACACACATACACACACACACACACACACACACATACACACACAGACATACATGCACTCACACTCACAAACACACACACATACACACACACACACACACACACACATACACACACACACACACACACCGCCTGCTTCACAGTATACCACAGTAGACCCCAAAGTCTTAAAAATTAATAAAATTTCCTTCACAATTGCTGGAGATACAATCTTTCCATGTTGGCAGGGAAGCATCACCTCGGAGGATAGAGAAACAACATGTCAAATCATTCTCTACGTGTGAAGTATTTGACAATATTCAATTTTGACTTCTTCATTACTTCCTGCCACATTTCAATGTGTAGGACATTATCAATGTTTCAATGTCGAAGTTGTAGATCTTGAAAAATACAATAGGATCCCCTTTGACATATATCATTGCAGTAGAAATGTACAAATGGAAGCTCTGCCTTAGTTGTACACGGTTGCACAAAAAGGTTAAAATTACTTTACTAACAATTAAATTGTAGTTTAATGACAAATTTGAGTTCAATATAGAACAAAGAACAAAGAACATTACAGCACAGGAACAGGCCCTTCAGCCCTCCAAGCCTGCACCGACCATGCTGCCCGACTTAACTAAAACCCCCTATGCTTCCGGGGACCATATCCCTCCATTCCCATCTCATTCATGTACTTGTCAAGATGCCCCTTAAAAGTCACTACCGTATCCGCTTCCACGACCTCCCCCCCGGCAACGAGTTCCAGGCACTCACCTCTCTCTATGTAAAAAATCTGCCTCGTACATCTCTTTTAAAACTTGCCCTTCGCACCTTAAACCTATGCCCTCTAGTAATTGACTCTTCCACCCTGGGAAAAAGCTTCTGACTATCCACTCTGTCCATGCCTCTCATAATCTTGTAGACTTCTATCATTTATATTTATGAAAAGTACACCAATGGCTAAAACATATTATTTGTTTATTCAAACGTGGGACATGGGGGTCGCTGGCTGGCCAGCATTTATTGCCCATCCCTAGTTGCCCTTGAGAACGTGGTGGTGAGCTGCCTTCTTGAATTGCTGCAGTCCAGGTTCTGTGGGTTGACCCACAATGCCATTAGGGAGGGAATTCCAGGATTTTGACCCAGCGACTGTGAAGGAACGGCGATATATTTCCATGTCAGGAAGGTGAGTGGCTTGGAGGGGAACTTGCAGGTGGTGGTGTTCCCATATATCTGCTGCCCTTGTCCTTCTAGATGGAAGTGGTCGTGAATTTGGAAGGTGCTGTCCAAGGATCTTTGGTGAATTGCTGCAGTGCATCTTGTAGATAGTACACACAGCTGCTACTGAACGGCAGTGGTGGACGGAGTGGATGTTTGTGGATGTGGATCCACAAAATCAAGTGGGCTGCTTTGTCTTGGATGGTGTCAAGTTTCTTGAGTGTTTTTGGAGTTGCACCCATCCAGGCAAGTGGGGAGTATTCCATCACACTCCTGACTTGTGCCTTGTAGATGGTGGATAGGCTTTGGGGAGTCAGGAGGTGAGTTACTCGCCGCAGTATTCCTAGCCTCTGACCTGCTCTTGTAGCCACTGTGTTTATGTGGTGAGTCCAGTTGAGTTTCTGGTAACCCCAAGGATGCTGACAGTGGGGGATTCAGTGATGGTAACACCATCGAATATCAAAGGGGCGGTGGTTAGAGTGTCTCTTATTGGTGATGGTCATTGCCTGGCATTTGTGTGGCGCGAATGTTATTTGTCACTTGTCAGCCCAAGCTTGGATATTGTCCAGATCTTATTGCATTTGAACATCGACTGCTCAGTGTCTGAGGAGTCGCGAATGGTGCTGAACATTGTGCAATCATTGGCGAACATCGCCAATCCTGACCTTATGATGGAGCGAAGCTCATTAGTGAAGCAGCTGAAGATTGTTGGGCCGAGGACACTATCCTGAGGGACTCCTGCAGGGATGTCCTGGAGCTAAGATGACTGACCCTCCACAACCACAACCATCTTCCTATGTACCAGGTATGACTCCAACCAATGGAGAGTTTGCCTCGTGATACCCATTGATTCCAGTTTCGCTAGGGCTCCTTGATGCCACACTCCATTAGATGTGGCGTTGAATCAAGGGCTGTCACTCTCACCTCCCCTCTGGGATTCAGCTCTTTTGTCCATGTTTGAACCAAGGCTGTAATGAGGTCAGGAGCTGAGTGACCCTGGTGAAACCCAAACTGGGCACCACTGAGCAGGTTATTGCTGAGCAGGTGCTGTTTGATCGCACTGATGATGATCCCTTCTATCACTTTACTAATGATCGAGAGTAGACTGATTGGGCAGTAATTGGCCGGGTTGGATTTGTCCTGCTTTTTGTGTATGGGACATACCCAGGCAATTTTCCACATTGTTGGGTAGGTGTCAGTGTGTATTGGAAGTTATTGGCTAGGGGAGCGGCAGGTTCTGGAGAACAAGTCTTCAGTACTATTGCTGGAATGTTATCAGGGCCCATTGCCTTTGCAGTATCCAGTGCCTCCAACCGTTTCTTGATATAACCTGGAATGAATCGAATTGGCTGGAGATTGGCATCTGTGCTGCCGGGGGCCTCTGGGGAAGGCTGCAGAGAGTTAGAAAGTGCAGAGTTAAATTAAGGCGCCTGAGAATGGAGGAGAACCATATTATTTTGTGTTCCTGAATGGTCTCCAGATATACAGTTCCAAGGTGCGATGAAGAGGTCTTTAGGATTAATTTTTTTATCAGTTCTGTAATTTGCATTTGAATGCATTATTTTCTTCATATTTTGGGATGTGATAGGTACTTTACAATTGAAGGAATATTATGTAAATGGGACAATTAGCTAAGGTAGAATCTTGTGGCAGGAGGAACAAGTGAAGCTGAGGTCTTTGCCGTGTTTTGGCCTTGCTGTTAAAATAGTTTTTGAGGCTCGATTATTGGAGATTTTTCGATTCACACCCATTGGGTCAGTTTAAATAGTGTACAACCAAGCAAAATTAGGCCAGTGTTATATTTTGAAATATTTGCAATAGTTTGATGTAGAATTGTTCTGATTACAAGGTTAAACAAGGAATCTTCAATAGATATTTATTTACATGCTACTTAATGTGCCACTGAAGGAAAACATCATTTCTTTCTCAGCCATTTGAAGATGTGTTCCAAGTATGGAAATGGTGACGGTAAACAGTCAGAAACCATAAAACTTCAGACTTTCTTTCTGTCAGATAATTTGCTGTTATGCATACTGTCTCGTTAGAAACAGCTTGCATTCATATAACATCATATCCAAAAGTCTCCAGGCACTTTCATCAACTCTATTTTGGACTCAGTGACGTCTGTTGGATGTACGTGTTATATTCGAGGCTGGCATTTATTGGCATTCCGAGCTGATTGACAAAGTTAGCGGTGAGGCTCCCTGAACTCCTGAACGATCGCTCCAGCTGTGAGACTCATTTGCATTTCAAAGATCACTCAAGAGTCAACCATGGCGCTATGGAACTGGAGATACAGAAGATTAAAAGCTTGATTGCCCCTAAGTTGCCCCCTCAGCAGAGGCAAGGTCAATTGTAAGACAGAGGTTGATATATTCTGGCCTAACAAAGGAGTCCAAGGTTTTCGGGGGTAGGTAGAATGTGGAGTTGAGGACACAAACAGATCAGTGGTTATCTTATTGAATGCTAGAGAAAGTTGGTGGGGCTGAATGGCCTCTCCTGTTCCTAATTCAAATGCTCGTATATAAAATGGAGATTGTTCTCAGCTGCTCAGAGTAATGCAGCTGGCACACAACCCTCATGCATCCTGTTCATTGTAACATTCCCAGCATTCAGCCCAGAGCTAAACACACTGTTGAATGACTGCATACTCAGCAGGTGGATGTGCTTTCTGCATGGGACCAGCATCACTTAAAGCTAACGTTAAAGCCAAAAACTCAGCAGGTCAATCAGCATCTGTGGAGAGAGAAACCTCAGAGTTAATGACTACAATTCTCCAGCCATTCACTCAGCGAATGGAGATCGGGCTGAGCGCTGAATTTTCCCTCCTCGCTTGCATCGTCAGCGGGGAGTGAACGGCCCGAAAATTCTGACCTTTGTTTCAGGTTTGTGACCTTTCATCAAAGAACAAAGAACAGTACAGCACAGGAAACAGGCCCTTCGGCCCTCCAAGCCTGTGCCGCTCCTTGGTCCAACTAGACCAACTAGACTAGATCAGGATTGGGAACTTTCGGGATGTAACAGGTTTGGAGCAAGGATGGGTGGGATAAGCACAAAAGGAAGGTCTGTGATTGGATGGAAGACAGAAGAGATTGAGATAGCAGTTATTTTTCCAGGATGGTGATTGGGAAAGAAAAGGATCAAAGACAGAAAAAAATTGCAAAGAGCAAGTGTGCACCTGAGGAAAGCAGAAAATACGAGAAAAAACAAAATGTGCAAAGAAATAGAAATAAAATGGCGGGGGAGGCGGGGGGGGGGGGTGGGAGGGAGTGGGGTCAGAGGGAGATTAAAATCTGCATCTTGTTAATGGTTGTTTTAAAAAGGTTTAGTGGGGGGAATTACGCACATAAGAACATAAGAAATAGGAGCAGGAGTAGGCCATCTAGCCCCTCGAGCCTGCCCCGCCATTCAATAAGATCATGGCTGATCTGAAGTGAATCAGTTCCACTTACCCGCCTGCTCCCCATAACCCTTAATCCCTTACCGATCAGAAATCCATCTATCCGTGCTTTAAACATATTCAACGAGATAGCCTCCACCACTTCAGTGGGCAGAGAATTCCAGAGATTCACCACCCTCTGAGAGAAGAAGTTCCTCCTCGACTCTGTCCTAAACTGACCCCCCTTTATTTTGAGGCTGTGCCCTCTAGTTCTAGTTTCCATTCTAAGTGGAAAGAATCTCTCCACCTCTACCCTATCCAGCCCCTTCATTATCTTATATGCCTCTATTAGACACCCCTCAGCCTTCTAAACTCCAACGAGTACAAACCTAATCTGCTCAATCTCTCCTCATAATCTACACCTCTCATCTCTGGTATCAACCTGCTGAACCTTCTCTGCACTCCCTCCAAGGCCAACCTTCTCTGTTCAAATATGCATATTTAAGACGTTGTGAGTGAGAGTGGTGAGATCCAAATTGGCAATGTTGCAGTCAGGTCAGCATGGCACACTGACTGAAGACAGTGCCAATTCTCCATCATTGCACTGCACACTCCTAATGCCCACATCTAGAGGACTCTCTGTGTCAGCTACAACAGAGGAGAGTGTACACAGTACAGGTGCCCTTTGGTTCCAAAGCAGCAGCTAAAGGTGCCTCTAATTCGATTTTCAAGTTTGCTGACTACACCACCGTAGTGGGTCAGATCTCAAACAATGATGAGACAGAGTACAGGAATGAGATAGAGAATCTGGTGAACTGGTGCGGCAACAGTAATCTCTCCCTCAATGTCAACAAAATGAAGGAGATTGTCATCGACTTCAGGAAGCGTAAAGGAGAACATGCCCCTGTCTTCATCAACGGGGATGAAGTAGGAAGGGTCGAGCTCTTCAAGTTTTTAGGTGCCCAGATCACCAACAACCTGTCCTGGTCCCCCCATGTCGACACTATAGTTAGGAAAGCCCACCAACGCCTCTACTTTCTCAGAAGACTAAGGAAATTTGGCATGTCAGCTATGACTCTCACCAACTTTTACAGATGCACCATAGAAAGCATTCTTTCTGGTTGTATCACAGCTTGGTATGGCTCCTGCTCTGCCCAAGACCACAAGAAACTACAAAACGTCATGAATGTAGCCCAATCCATCATAAGAACATAAGAACATAAGAAATAGGAGCAGGAGTAGGCCATCTAGCCCCTCGAGCCTGCCCCGCCATTCAATAAGATCATGGCTGATCTGACGTGGATCAGTACCACTTACCCGCCTGATCATGCAAACCAGCCTCCCATCCATTGACTCTGTCTACGTTTCCAGTTGCCTCAGCAAAGCAGCCAGCATAATTAAGGACCCCACGCACCCCAGACATTCTCTCTTCCACCTTCTTCCTTCGGGAAAAAAATACAAAAATCTGAGGTCACGTACCAACCGACTCAAGAACAGCTTCTTCCCCGCTGCTGTCAGATTTTTGAATGGACTTACCTTGCATTAAGTTGATCTTTCTCTTCACCCTAGCTATGACTGTAACACTACATTCTGCACTCTCTCGTTTCCTTCTCTATGAACAGTATACTTTGTCTGTATGGCGCGCAAGAAACAATACTTTTCACTGTATGTTGATACATGACAATATTAAATCAAATCAAATCACAGAGCTGAACTTTATGGCCTCGCAGGTGGAGGATGCGGTCAAGAAGGCGTATGGCGTACTAGCCTTCATTAATCGAGGGATTGAGTTTAGGAGTCGGGAGATAATGCTGCAGCTTTATAGGACCCTGGTTAGACCCCACTTGGAGTACTGCGCGCAGTTCTGGTCACCTCATTACAGGAAAGATGTTGAAGCCATTGAAAGGGTGCAGAGGAGATTTACAAGGATGTTGCCTGGATTGGGGGGCATGCCTTATGAGGATAGGTTGAGGGAGCTTGGTCTCTTCTCCCTGGAGAGACGAAGGATGAGAGGTGACCTGATAGAGGTTTACAAGATGTTGAGGGGTCTGGATAGGGTGGACTCTCAGAGGCTATTTCCAAGGGCTGAAATGGTTGCTACGAGAGGACACAGGTTTAAGGTGCTGGGGGGTAGGTACAGGGGGGATGTCAGGGGTAAGTTTTTCACTCAGAGGGTGGTGGGTGAGTGGAATCGGCTGACGTCGGTGGTGGTGGAGGCAAACTCGTTGGGGTCTTTTAAGAGACTTCTGGATGAGTACATGGGATTTAATGGGATTGAGGGCTATAGATAGGCCTAGAGGTGGGGATGTGATCGGCGCAACTTGTGGGCCGAAGGGCCTGTTTGTGCTGTGGCTTTCTATGTTCTATATGTTCTATGGCCATTTAGTTCAGACTGGACAAGAACAGCAAGTTTTAAAACTTCAAATGCGGTCATTGTTTCCTGATAACAGCTGGTCATTTCCATATTTTTAAAACTACATAAAAATTTTCAAAGTGAAATATCAGGATCTGAACTCAAACCTCATGGATTGTTAGTCCAGGACGCTACCTTACTGACACAGTAACATAACCATTGTGCCGCTATACCACACTGTTGCCAGCAACATTCAGCAAACAACACTACATCTATCTCACTTTCACAGTGCGGACAAATTATGGTACAGAGAGGTAATGTTACACTGTTGGAGGTGATTATTCCAGTGTGATACAGAGAGGGAATGTTACACTGTTGGAGGTGATTATTCCAGTGTGATACAGAGAGGGAATGTTACACTGTTGGAGGTGATTATTCCAGTGTGATACAGAGAGGGAATGTTACACTGTTGGAGGTGATTATTCCAGTGTGATACAGAGAGGGAATGTTACACTGTTGGAGGTGATTATTTCAGTGTGATACAGAGAGGGAATGTTACACTGTTGGAGGTGATTATTCCAGTGTGATACAGAGAGGGAATGTTACACTGTTGGAGGTGATTATTCCAGTGTGATACAGAGAGGGAATGTTACACTGTTGGAGGTGATTATTCCAGTGTGATACAGAGAGGTAATGTTACACTGTTGGAGGTGATTATTCCAGTGTGATACAGAGAGGGAATGTTAAACTGTTGGAGGTGATTATTCCAGTGTGATACAGAGAGGGAATGTTACACTGTTGGAGGTGATTATTCCAGTGTGATACAGAGAGGTAATGTTGTACTTTTGGAGGTGATTATTCCAGTGTGATACAGAGAGGGAATGTTACACTGTCTGATGTGCTTTTTCTCAGAAGAGAGGTTAATCCGAGGCTCTGCCTGACCTATTAAATGGACCTAAATTAACTCATGCATTATTTCGAAGAAACACAGCAGAGTCCTCCATAGCAACCTGACCAGCACTTCTACTTTGATTTGATTTATTGTTGTCACATGTATTAACAGACAGTGAAAGGTATTGTTTCTTGCGCGCGAAACAAAGCATACCGTTCATATAGAAGGAAACGAGAGAGTGCAGAATGTGGTGTTACAGTCATGGCTAGGGTATAGAGAAAGATCAACTTAATATATGGTAAGTCCATTCAAAAGTCCAAACATCTTATAAAATCTGATAAAAGTGGATGAAGGGAAGGCGGTGGATGTTGTCTCCCTGGATTTCAGCAAGGCCTTTGACAAGGTCCCTCATGGGAGGTTAGTTAGGAAGGTTCAGTCGCTGGGTATACATGGGGAGGTAGTAAATTGGATTAGACACTGGCTCAATGGAAGAACAGCTTCCACCCTAAACACGTTAAAGAAGCCATCTCCTATGGACAAGCCTTCCGCTAGGCTAGATGGCCTACTCCTGCTCCTATTTCTTATGTTCTTATGTTCTTATGTATACACAGGATCTGCTCGGATGAGGAGGATTGCAACAGACACCTCCAGACGCTGAAAGATGCCCTCATAAGAACAGGATATGGCGCTCGACTCATCGATCAACAGTTCCGACACGCCACAGCGAAAAATCGCACCGACCTCCTCAGAAGACAAACACGGGACACGGTGGACAGAGTACCCTTCGTCGTCCAGTACTTCCCCGGAGCGGAGAAGCTACGGCATCTCCTCCGGAGCCTTCAACATGTCATTGATGAAGACGAACATCTTGCCAAGGCCATCACCACGCCCCCACTTCTTGCCTTCAAACAACCGCGCAACCTCAAACAGACCATTGTCTGCAGCAAACTACCCAGCCTTCAGGAGAACAGTGACCACGACACCACACAACCCTGCCACAGCAACCTCTGCAAGACGTGCCAGATCATCGACACGGATGCCATCATCTCACGTAAGAACACCATCTACCAGGTACACGGTACCTACTCTTGCAACTTGGCCAACGTTGTCTACCTGATACGCTGCAGGAAAGGATGTCCCGAGGCATGGTACATTGGGGAAACCATGCAGACGCTGTGACAACAGATGAATGAACACCGCTCGACAATCACCAGGCAAGACTGTTCTCTTCCTGTGGGGGAGCACTTCAGCAGTCACGGGCATTCAGCCTCTGATCTTCAGGTAACCGTTCTCCAAGGCGGCCTTCACGACACACGACAGCGCAGAGTCGCTGAGCAGAAACTGATAGCCAAGTTCCGCACACACGAGGACAGCCTAAACCGGGATGTTGGATTTATGTCACATTATCAGTAACCCCCACAACTTGCCTCCTGGACTTGGGAGCTGTCCTGTCTGGAGACAATACACATCTCTTTAACCTGTGCTCAATGCTCCCTCCACCCACATTGTCTGTATCTTTAAGATCTGGTTGGCTGGAGGGATTCGCATTCTAATCAGTATTCTGTAACTTGATTTTGTGTCTCTGTGCCCTGTTTGAGAGCAGATTTCCACTCCATCTGACGAAGGAGCAATGCTCCGAAAGCAAATGGTATTTGCTACCAAATAAACCTGTTGGACTTTAACCTGGTGTTATTAAAACTCTTTCAATGGAAAAAGCCAGAGAGTGGTTGTGGAGGATTGCTTCTCTGAGTGGAGGCCTGTGACTAGTGGTGTGCCGCAGGGATCGGTGTTGGGTCCATTGTTGTTTGTCATCTATATCAATGATCTGGATGATAATGTGGTAAATTGGATCAGCAAGTTTGCTGATGATACAAAGATTGGAGGTGTAGTGGCCAGTGAGGAAGATTTTCAAAGCTTGCAGAGGGATTTGGACCAACTAGAAAAATGGGCTGAAAAATGGCAAATGGAATTTAACACAGACAAGTGTGAGATATTGCACTTTGGAAGGACAAACCAAAGTAGAACGTACAGGGTAAATGGTAGGACTCTGAAGAGTGCAGTTGAACAGAGGGATCTGGGAATACAGGTACAGAATTCCCTAAAAGTGACGTCACAGGTGGATAGGGTCGTAAAGAGTGCCTTTGGTACATTGGCCTTTATAAATCGGAGTATCGAGTATAAAAGTTGGAGTGTTATGGTAAGGTTATATAAGGCATTGGGGAGGCCGCATTCAGAGTATTGTGTACAGTTTTGGTCACCTCGTTACAGGAAGGATGTAAATAAGGTTGAAAGAGTGCAGAGAAGGTTCACAAGGATGTTGCCGGGACTTGAGAAGCTGAGTTACAGAGAGAGATTGAATAGGTTGGGACTTTATTCCCTGGAGCGTTGAAGATTGAGGGGAGATTTGATAGAGGTGTATAAGATTTTGATGGGTATAGATAGAATGAATGCAAGCAGGCTTTTTCCGCTGAGGCTCGGGGAGAAAAAAACCAGAGGGCATGGGTTAAGGGTGAAAGGAGAAAAGTTTAAAGGGAATATTAGGGGGGGTTTCTTCACGCAGAGAGTGGTGGGAGTGTGGAATGAGCTGCCAGATAAAGTGGTAAATGCGGGGTCACTTTTAACATTTAAGAAAAACTTGGACGGGTTCATGGATGAGAGGGGTGTGGAGGAATATGGTCCAAGAGCAGGTCAGTGGGTCTAGGCAAAAAATGGTTCGGCACTGACAAGAAGGGCCAAAAGGCCTGTTTCTGAGCTGTAACTTTCGATGGTTCTATGTAACAGATGGTCTGTATTTCATTGATGACAGGATCTCTCCATTCATTTATCTCCTGTGTTTTCTCATGTTACAGCCATGCATTTCGGAAGTACTTCTTTAGCTGTAAAGTTCCTTGCGATGTTGTGAAGCTTTGAAACGTACTGAGCATATATAAAGGTCTTTCCTTTAGGACCTCAGTTTTACATCTGATCCACAATATGATAATTGTCACCTGATTTGTGCATCCAGTGAGCAGAGGTTTGTGCGAACAGAACTGATAGGAATTGGAGAGGAAGCTATCAGAGGCAGGAACAGATGTAAAAAGAAAACTGCACAACAAAAGGCAGGAAAACATATGGTGAAGGCTGGTGAATGTGCGTGGAAACATATAAAAGAAACTGGAACAGAACATTGAAATAACATGCCATATGTTCTGCTGTCTGGGACAGTGTGTTACAGACATGATGGCACAACCTTGAGTTTTAATGACTTCATAAACTATTGGAATCCTGTTTGTCTGTTGCTAAACTAACAATTCTGACTGTTCTGTCTTTTACTGTCTATACACTTCTATTTTATGTTAATACACATCATTTTAGTGTTTAGGAATCAAACACAGGGCTGACAGCACCAATATTATCCCTCAGTAAAGAGGCAATGCTGCAAAATAATTTACCAGGGAAACTTAACATTAGATTTTGATCATAAAGCCTGCCTATAAAAAAGTGGCTTGAATATTATTCAAAGTAATATATTATTTCTCTCATTTTAAAATTAGTTTTATATTGTTTCTATCATAATTAAGGACCGCACGCACCCCAGACATTCTCTCTTCCACCTTCTTCACTCGGGAAAAAGATACAAAAGTCTGAGGTCACATACCAACCGACTCAAGAACAGCTTCTTCCCTGCTGCCGTCAGACATTTGAATGGACCTACCTTGCATTAAGTTGATCATTCTCTACACCCTAGCTATGACTGTAACACTACATTCTGCACTCTCTCCTTTCCTTCTCTATGAATGGTATGTTTTGTCTGTATAGCGCGCAAGAAACAATATTTTTCACTGTATGTTAATATATGTGACAATAATAAATCAAATCAAATCAAATCAAATCAAATCCCTTACTCTAAAAATATGCATTGACAATGATTCTATTTCTATTTTAACTTTCACTAACACTCTATAATATAACTGGAACTCTGCAACGTGATTATTTATTATGCTTGCTCTTGTTCTAAAATTGTTTACTATAGAGTTTGCATCATCTGTGTTCTTTTGCGTTTGGTGCCTTATCTGTCAGTGAACAGGCCTCGATCTAAGCTTCCAAAACTCACCGCCAGGAAGTACACACTAGCAATCTTATCTGGCTCACCTGCTTATTTCCCCTCTTATGAATGAGTGTAGGTTTCTGCTTGGTGTGATGTGCTGGCAGAAAATGTGAGTGTGTCCAAAATGAGAACGCAGCAATGCAGCAATCCTCTTCCCATTTGAACCTAAAGTACAGCAACACTCCCCCCATGAACAATGACACAGGCAAGATCGAAGCATGTTTGTTCATAAAATAACTTTTTAACTATCATAAACATACACATCTAAGAAACAAAAGAGTTCCATCAATTAGGTAATTATGTGTTTGTACCCATTGTGCAAAAACAGTCAATTTATTGTAGCTTGTCTCTTTAACACAGGAAGGATGTTTCTCAGGGGAAAATTCTGTGCTCTTGGCCAAAGCGTTCACACTGGAAAAGTTTGGGAATCCCAGTTATAAGATGATGTTGGGCCTGAGCTTATGTGGCAATGAACTGTAGCCTTCTTCCCATCAAAAAGTCCATTTGTGGAAATCCATAATTAATCCAAAGATGTACAGGTTAGGGGGATTGGCCATGCTAAATTGCCCCTTAGTGTCAGGGGGACTCGCTAGGGTAAATGCATGGGGTTCTGGGGATAGGGTCTGGGTGGGATTGTGGTCGGTGCAGACTTGATGGGCTGAATGGCCTCCTTCTGCACTGCAGGGATTTTATGATTCTAATTACATAACCGTGTATTTGAGTAAGAGAATCTCTGGGGAGTGTCTCATCAACATTGTGATCGTCACTACACCTGGGAACCAACTTTCTCCTTTCCCAAAGTTTTTAAAAATACTGGATCATCTATCTGGAATGTTCTCTCAACCCTTGATGAATCACGGATCCTTTCTGCATACCTTGCCTTGACCCCACTCTCCCTGGCAAACATGGAACAACCAGAGTCAGCCTGGTTCTCAAACTCCGACCCATCAGCAACTCAGCAGGAGCAATTCCAATGATCCTATGCAGGGTGGGCCGATGGGAGGGTGGTCCTAGGGAAGGTGGTCCTATGGGGGGTGGTCATATGGGGGGGTGGTCATATGGGGGGGGTGATCATATCGGGGGTGGTCCTATGGGGGGGTGGTCATATGCAGGGTGGGCCTATGGGGAGTGGTCCTATGGGGGGTGGTCTTATGGGAGGTGGTCCTACGGGGGTGGTCTCATGGGGGCGTGCCCCTATGGGGGGTGGTCCTATGCTGGGTGGTTCTATGGGGGGTGGTTCTATGGGGGGGTTGGTCTATGCAGGGTGGTCCTATGTGGGGTGGTCTTATGGGAGGGTGGTCCTATGAGGGGTGGTCCTATGGGGGGGTGGTCCTATAGGGGGTGGTCCCATGGGGGGGTGGTCCTATGTGGGGCTGGCCATATGAAGGGTGGTTCTATGGGGGGTGGTTCTATGCAGGGTGACACTGTAAGCAAGCAGAAATCTTGCTCACTTTGTTTCAAGGGTCGCCAATGGTAGTTTCTTCATGCCAGCTTTGAAGGTTTGTACCGAGCGTTCCATTATTCCATTAGACGATGCGTGACATGGCGCTGTTTGGATATGCTTCATTCCACTGGATGTCAGGAAGTTGTGGAACTCAGCACTTATGGATGTGTTCAATTGTCTGAAACGAGTGCTTCTGCTAATCCATGTGCAGCAAAGCACAAGCACCGTTTCTCAATCGTTGCAGAGAGTGTTGCGGATTTCATCTCTCACCGCAGCCATTTTGAATGGGTGTCCACCAGCCACAGGAACATTGTACACATAAATGGGCCGATGAAATGGGCCTATGAACTCTCACCTTTGGCCAACCCAGCCATTCCCAGGGGTGTAAAGGGAGGTAGCTTCTGTTGTCGTTGGCACTGGTCACACTGTTTCACAATCTTTCAGTGTCAGCGTCTATGCCGGGTCACTATACGTAGTTCCGAGCTAGCATCTTCATTATTGACATGCCAGATGGACATTATGTAATTCTTCAAGCAATAATTTTCTTCCAGATACAGGGACGGCCACGCTCGCCTCTCACAGGATGACGCCATCCTCACAACAAAGTTCATCTTTTCTGGTTTGATTCAGCTTCATCTGGTCCGTAGCTCTTTCATTGCGCGCCAAGCATGCAGCATCACACTCTTCATTCTTGACAACAACGGTTTCGATTGGTCCAGAACTTCATCTTTGTTCTTTGTTGTGCTATCACAGGCTATGTATCTAAGATGTTTAAGGTCATTACAATCTCTTGAGGTATGGAAGGGGTGGTAATGGGAGATGACTTAGGGCGTCTTCAAGGGTTTTGTGTGCCCTCGCCTCGATTCTGATGGTTAAAAGCATGTGCTCTGCTCCAGGATTTGTGCGCACCCGCCTCATTGGGCAATTGGGTCACAAGACCCTTTGGACAATTGCCCTTTAAAGGGGCTCACTACTACAAGAGTGTGCAGTATGTATATGTGGATGGCACAGCAAAGGTTCACTGAATTGGTTCCTGGAGTGAAGGGGTTGTCCTACAATGAGGGGCTGAGTAAATTGGGATTATATTCTCTCGAGTTTAGTAGAACGAGAGATGACTCAAAGGAAACCTACAAAATTCTGAAAGGGCTGACATGCTGAACACAAAGATTGCTTTGACTGGTCGGGAAACCTCAAACACAGTTCCAGGATAAAGTAAAGTTGAAGTTTATTTATTAGTCACAAGTGGGCTTACATTCACACTGCAATGAAGTCACTGTGAAAATCCCCTAGTCACCACATTCCGGCGCCTGCTCGGGTACACTGAGGGAAAATTTAGCACGGCCAATGCACCTAACCAGCACGTCTTTCAGACTGTGGGAGGGAACTGGAGCACTGGAGGAAACCCACGCAGACACGGGGAGAATGTGCAAACTCCACACAGACAGCGACCCAAGCCGGGAATTGAACCCGGATCCCTGGCGCTGTGAGGTAACAGTGCTAACCATTGTGCCACTGTGCCGCCCCGGGTCCCTGGCGCTGTGAGGCAGCAGTGCTAACCACTGTGCCACTGTGTCGCTGTGAGGCAGCAATGCTAACCCACTGTGCTACCATGTCGCTGTGAGGCAGCAGTGCTAACCACTGTGCCACCCTGTTGCTGTGAGGCAGCAGTGCTAACTGCTGTGCCACCCTGTTGCTGTGAGGCAGCAGTGCTAACCACTGTGCCACCCTGTTGCTGTGAGGCAGCAGTGCTAACCACTGTGCCACCCTGTTGCTGTGAGGCAGCAGTGCTAACTGCTGTGCCACCCTGTTGCTGTGAGGCAGCAGTGCTAACCACTGTGCCACCCTGTTGCTGTGAGGCAGCAGTGCTAACCACTGTGCCACCCTGTTGCTGTGAGGCAGCAGTGCTAACTGCTGTGCCACCGTGCTGCATAAGAGGCCGATGTTAAGGACTGAGATGGGGAGAAATTACTTCACTCAGAATGTTGTGAATCTTTGAAATTCTTTACCCCAGAGGGTTCTGGGCACTCCATTACTGAACGCATTTCAGGCTGAGATCGACATATTTTGGGGATTAAAGGATAAAGGGAGTGGACAGGAAAGTGGAATGAAGCCCAAGGTAAGCTATCACCTTATTGAATGTTGGAGCATGCTCAATGGAGAATCTGGTCTACTGCTCTTATTTCTTGTGTAAATCTGGACAAATCTGTAGAAAGGTCAAATTTGGGACAAATTTGCTTTAACCGAATTCGAATGTGTAACTGCTGTGTGACTGGGTGAGAAGGGGTTAACTGTCCCACCTCAACCCTCTGTACAACCTTCTCAACTGATCACAGCAGAGGCGGGGTGTGTTGCTGCCAGAGCACACAGGAACATTGTTCCAGAACCTTCTATTTACAGCTTTTACCAATCACTGCTGGATGATACATTCTCCTTAGCTGATTGGCCATGCGCTTTATGTGGATTTCCACTAACCTCACTAACATTATTTAAGAAAACTAATTTGTGTTCAAAATTAAACTTTTCAAAGTTAATCAATCATAATTTCTGAAAGTTCCCCAGAGTGGCAATAATTAACGGTTTGACAGCAGGGATAAAAGAGCTTGCCTGCCTGCAGCTGAAAACTGTGAATTACTCGCAGGTATAAATATATAAAACGGAACCTCTCAAACATCCCCTTGCCAACAATGTTTTCTAATCTGTTACAAAGAGGAACAGTTTGATATTGTCGACTGGAGCAAGAGTTGCAGAGTTGGTGCAAGTGTTCATTTGTCTTGGCAAGTAAGAAATATGAAGCAAATTAAACAATATTACAAACAGGGTGAATGGTTCTGCCTTTTGCTAAAATGATGAGTGGGGAAAATTTTACAAGAAAATGGTATTATCTGTGAGAAATATTTTCTCACATTAATCAAATTACAAAACTCAAACTTTGACTCTAATTCAAATGACATTTGAACATTGATTTACTAACATTCAGTAAAGTTCAAATTAAAAGGTAGTTTATTTCCATCCTTAAAATGTATTGTGTATAACTGGTCACTAATCAAGAAATAATTGTCTTGTTCATTCCCCATAAATACCAATGATTGTCATAGAGTCATAGAGGTTTATGGCATGGAAACAGGCCCTACGGCCCAACTTGTCCATGCCGCCCAGTTTTCACCATTAAGCTAGTCCCAATTGCCCACATTTGGCCCATATCCCTCTATACCCATCTTACCCATGTAACTGTCTAAGTGCTTTTTAAAAGACAAAATTGTACCTACCTCTACTACTACCTCTGGCAGCTTGTTCCAGACACTCACCACCCTCTGTGTGAAAAAATTGCCCCTCTGGACACTCTTGTATCTCTCCCCTCTCACCTTAAACCTATGCCCTCTAGTTTTAGACTCCCCTACCTTTGGGAAAAGACATTGACTATCTACCTGACCTATGTCCATTTTTATTTTATAGACCTCCAAAAGATCACCCCTAAGTCTCCTACGCTCCAGGAAAAAAAGTCCCAGTCTATCCAGCCTCTCCTTATAACTTAAACCAGCAAGTCCTGGTAGCATCCTAGTAAATCTCTTACTAGTTTAATAATATCCTTTCTATAATACGGTGACCAGAACTGTACACAGTATTCCACGTGTTGTCTTACCAATGTCTTGGACAACTTCAACAAGACATCCCAACTCCTGTATTCAATGTTCTGTAAGAAGTCTCACAACACCAGGTTAAAGTCCAACATTGTTGGACTTTAACCTAGTGTTGTGAGACTTCTTACTGTGTTTACCCCAGTCCAACGCCAGCGTCTCCACTTCAATGTTCTGACCAATGAAACCAAGCATGCCGAATGCCTTCTTCACCACCCTGTCCACCTGTGACTCCACTTTCAAGGAGCTATGAACCTGTACCCCTCGATCGCTTTGTTCTATAACTCTCCCCAGTGCTCTACCATTAACTGAGTAAGTCCTGCCCTGGTTCAATCTACCAAAATGCATCATCTCGCATTTGTCTAAATTAAACTCCATCTGCCATTCGTCAGCCCACTGGCCCAATTGATCAAGATCCCATTGCAATCCAAGATAACCTTCTTCACTGTCCACTATGCCACCAATCTTGGTGCCACCTGCAAACGATTGTCTCGATCTTTGGCTCTCACATTTGACAAGCAGCAATGTTAGCTTCAAACCAAAGCACCTTTCAGATTCCAGTAATTGCGGACGCTGGAATCTGAAACAAAAACAGAAAATGCTGGAAAATCTCAGTTGGCCTGACAGCATCTGTGGAGGAAGAATAGAGCCAACATTTCGAGTCTGGATAACCCTTTGTCAGAGCAATATTTGTTTGTTTTTAGTGCACGATATTTTCCACTCACCAGTTAATTCTCCTTGCCTACTATTTTCACATTTTCTTACTGTATATTAGAAAAACAGGACAGCACAGTGGCACAATAGTTAGCACTGCTGTCTCACAATGCCAGGGACCTGGGTTTGATTCCGGCCTCGGGTGTCTGTGTGGAGTTTGTACATTCTCCCTGTGCCTGCGTCACTACAGAAACAGAGTCAGGGTGTGGAAAAATTGACAAAGATGTATGAGTAAAAGTTGTTGCGGGAAATTTAACACAATTTAGACATGAAACATGATACATAAATACCCTTGTTGACTTATTTTGATGTTTTATAAAAATGGTACAAAATTACCAAAATCAATCTACTTTCCAAATAAAACCTCATTTATTGGTGTTTATTTTTTCATTTAAAGCAGGCACTTACTACCTGACGTTTAAAGGCAAATTTCTGAATGTTACAGTTTTGAAGCAATGCCACTACTTGTGTGCTGAAAATACATGCAGCATGTTTGTGTGTGACAGAGTGTGTGAGTGGCAGTGTGTTTGTGTGAATGTGTGTGCGGGTGTGTGTATCAGAGTGTGTGCGAGAGCGTGTGTGTCTGTGTGTGAGAATGTGTGAGAGTGTGTGTGCTAGTGTATGTGTGAGTGTGAGTGCGGTGTGTGTGTGTGTGAGCTGCTGTCATGTGGTTTTGTTTAATTCTGTGTGATGAAGCAGCATGAGTCCCTGCTTTTGGTTCTCCTGATGATTTTGACTGTGAGCTGATTGACAGATGGATGGCAAAAACCCCCATTCTGCTCCTCACAGGAGATGGATCGCAATCTCCTGGCCCAGCAGAACACAGGGGCCATGCTTTCATTGGCCAAGTATGGAGCCAGCCATTTCTCAACTCCCCTCCTATTTTCCCCAAATTGTCTGAGTGGATTTCAATTTTTAAGGTTGGTGTTGACTTTAATCCTCACTGCTTCCATACTGAAGCTGTTTGTTTTCAGGAATAAGACACACAACAGGATTTGACTCATTGATGGTAACCTCATGGGATTGTGTGACGTGTGATGCAAGCGGTCAGTGTGAGGACAATGTCGACTTATTTCTATCTGTGTTATGATGTGGGGTACAAAAGCAAGTTTGACCACAAGTTCCTGGGTCCGACCTTTATACTTGGGGTGGTCCCAATCCTTTGCAAAATGGGGTTTGATGATGTCGTGAGGCTCTCCCGATATCATCTTGCCACCCCATGCTGTTTTGGTCAGTGGGTTTGCAAGGAAGCTGGAGGTTTGCCTGCCAACAAGTTAATAGCCATCTGAGGTAACTTAGAAGGCAATTGACTGTGATTTTAAGAGGCCCGTACAGCTTTATGCTTGGTGCATGAGCCACTCAGCTGGAAGTAAGTAAAGTTTTCTGTTATTCATGTTTTTAATCGGCTTGAATTAAATAATTAAACTGTTGTATAATTAAATTCTAGATTTGTTCAAAACCTTGGATTCAAAATACCACATGGTTTAAATTAAATGTAATAAATGTAATTAAATAAAGCTGAAATAAAAAGCTAGAATTGGTAATGGTGATAATGAAATGACTAAATCGATTCACTAAACCCATCTGGTTCGTTAATTCCCTTTCCCAGTCAGGGGCTGGATCTACATGTGACTCCAGATCCACAGCAATGTGGATGACTCTGAAATGACCCTAGCAAGGCATCCAGTTGCCGGAGGGCAATAAATGTTGGTTTTGCCAGACACAGCCTGTCCCCCGAAAATGAATGAAACAACTGAAGGTCTGCTCAAGTAATTCAACCAGTTGAAGAAAGTGTTGTAGAAGTGGATCACTTGTACTTCAACTTGAATCAACAATGGTTTTTGACTTTAGACAATGGAAAGAAAGAAATAACCACAATGTGCAAAATAAAGGCAGAGGGAGCGAATTCAATAGCGCGCATCGTGAACCACTGCTTTTTAACAGCCATCATTTCCTCACAATGTGAAACAATTAGTAAAATATATTTGGCATGTCTGAGAACGTAAGATAGGAGAAGATGTTCTGAATCGATGGAGAACAATTAACTTAAGAACTTACAGAGTGAATTTATTTGGAAATTGGCCTAAAATGGATAATTCCATGAAGTCTTCAGCAAACGTAAGTGCTCAGAAATGAGAAATGACCATAAAGGCAGACAAAGGGCAAACATCATCTTTCCTCATTTCCTTTCTATCTCTCAATCCTTTGTCTCTTCAGAGGGCGCTTAATATCCTCATGACCCCAATTACACCGACCTCTTCAATGGGCCACTGAGCAACCTGTTCCACAAATCTGTTAACCCTTGAGGGTAAAGAATTCTACTTGATCCAATCCTGATCCTTACTCCCTAATTATGTCTTATTTTTTACTTGAATGCTTCAGCATTAATCCATGCCTGAACTATTCATAACAAACCCAGCCAGCCCTGAGTGATAATTAGTCATGAGAAGTTGCAAAAGGGTTCAAAATGAAATAATTACAACTCAATAAAATTAATAGAGCAGCAATATTTTTCTCCTTGAAATACTGTATCTTCGGCAAGCGTTACGAGTAACTGCTAGTCTGAAAAGGTCTACGCGTTTTAATTTCATTCCTTCTATGATTTATTTCCTTGAAGCAAGGTTTCATTTATTTTACGAATACAATGTGACATCTCATTGTTGGGCCATCTTTAGGCGTGGACTAAATATAACAAAAAGCGGAGTGGCCTGCCATGATGAAAACAGAAATTTTGATTCGGAGACTTTTTTTCAGGATGGTAGGCATTGTGTTTCCAGCGCGCTTGAGGACCGTGGATTTATCACTGCGGATGATCTGTCAGACCTTGTGTTACTAAAGGTTTTCCTTCATATATCAGGAAGAAGGAGCAGAAAGTGGACCAATTAAAAGTAGTTTGAAACCATTTGACAGCATTTTTCTAACACAACTGGAAAGACGCCAAACTCAAGTGTGGCCTAAAATTGGAGAAATTAAAATGGATGACAAAGGTGTATCAACAACATGGTGCCCTCCATAATTCATCTTGTACAACCTGCCATTTCAGTTGACCCATTTAAAATACATCTTCTGACCAAATGTGTTAGAATAGACTTTCCATTTCCAAAAACCTCCCTCCTCCCAGGTTTGTGAATGGATCTGGGTCAGGTAGCTTTTTTTATTTACTGGCCAGCATTTTTCACCTGTCCCTAACTGCCTTCCATTTCAGAGGCCAGTTGAGAGTCAACCACATTGCTGTGGCTCTGGAGTCACATGTAGGCCAAACCAGGTAAGGGCAGCAGATTTCCTTCTCTAAAGAACATTAGTGAACCAAATGGGTTTTGACAACAATCTACAATGGTTTCACAGACTTTTAATTCCAGATTTTTATTTAATTCGAATTTCACCATCTGCCATGATAGGATTCGAACCCAGGTCCCCTGGCCTTGGATCTCTGGATTATTAGTTCAATGACAATACCATTGTGTCACCGCCTCCCTAAATGCAAATCTTGAGGCATGTCAGGTTTCCACTGTACCTTTGCCTCTCAGTTTTTAACAACAAAGCTAGTCCCAATTAGCAGCATTTGGCCCATATCCCTCTATACCCATCGTACCCATGTAACAGTCTAAATGCTTTTTAAAAGACAAAATTGTACCCGCTTCTACTACTACCTCTGGCAGCTTGTTCCAGACACTCACCAACCTCTGTGTGAAAAAATTGCCCCTCTGGATCCTTTTGTATCTCTCCCCTCTCACCTTAAGCCTATGCCCTCTAGTTTTAAGCTCCCCTACCTTTGGGAAAAGATATTGACTATCTACCTGATCTTTGCCCCTCATTATTTTATAGACCTCTATAAAGCCTCCTATGCTCCAGGGAAAAATTCCCAGTCTATCCAGCCTCATAATTCAAATCATCAAGTCCCGGTAAAAACTAGTAAACTTTTCTGCACTCTTTCTAGTTTAATAATATCCTTTCTATAATAGGGTGACCAGAACTGTACACAGTATTCTAAGTGTGGCCTTACCAATGTCTTGTACAACTTCAACAAGATGTCCCCCCTCCTGTATTCAATGTTCTGACCAATGAAACCAAGCATGCCGAATGCCTTCTTCATCACTCTGTCCACATGTGACTCCACTTTCAAGGAGCTATGAACCTGTACCCCTCGATCTCTTTGTTCTATAACTCTTCCCAACACCCTACCATCAACTGAGTAAGTCCTGCCCCAATTCGATCTACCAAAATGCATCACCTCACATTTATCTAAATTAAACTCCATCTGCCATTCATCAGCCCACTGGCCCAATTGATCAAGATCCTGTTGAAATATTAGGTAACCTTCTTCATTGTCCACTGTGCCACCAATCAAGGGGCAATTAGTAATTGGTAATTTATGCTAGCCTATCCAGCAACAATCACAGCCTATGAAGCAATCAGAAATACATTAAAATTTAGCACCTGCAATGAAGGTGAATTCTTCACTGTTTGTTGAAATCTGGTTTGAAAATGAATGCAATGAGATCTAAGTGCGATTGTGCAGTTTATGCACAAAGCTTTTATTTAATTATTTATATATATCGGCTTGACTTCCAGTTAAAAACACTTTCCATCCCCAGTCACCCCTTGACCGCTATTCAAATTTACATTGTCAGACAGATATTTCCATTCATAGGTTGTATCTGAGCTCATTTCATTCACATTTATCTTGAAGGCAATGGTTTGTGTTTGTTAACAGTTATTTACCTTCATGTATGGATGTGGTGTCGAAGGATCAACCTGCAACCTGTAAAGGTCACATGACGCATGGAAGCAATCAGGAAGCAGGGCAGGGTATCTCTCTGGTAAGCAGGGGTTTCAGTTTCAGAACTCAATGATCTCATTGCATTTGTTTTAATAACTGGTGGATAGGGCAGTGAAGAAGGCTTTTGCCATGCTGGCCTTCATCGGTCAGGGCATTGAGTATAGAAGTTGGGAAGTTATGTTGCCGTTGTACAGGACGTTGGTGAGGCCACACCTGGAGTATTGTGTTCAGTTTTGGTCAACTTGCTATAGGAAAGATGTTATAAAACTGGACAGAGTGCAGAAGAGATTTACAAGAATGTTGCCAGGACTCAAGGGACTGAGTTATAGGGAGAGATTGGACAGGCTAAGACTTTTCTCTTTGGAGCGTAGGAGACTGAGGGGTGATCTTATAGAGGGTATAAGATCATGAGAGGCATGGATAGGGTGAATCCACTCAGTCTTTTTCCCAGGGTTGGGGAATCGAGAACTAGAGGGCATAGGTTTAAGTTAAGAGAGGAAAGAATTAATGGGAATCTGAGGAGGAACTTTTTTCACAGAGGGTGGTGCGTGTGTGGAATGAGCTGCCAGAGGAAGTGGTTGAGGCAGGGACATCGACAACATTTGAAAGGCATTTGGACAGATACATGGCTAGGAAAGGTTTCGAGGGATATGGGCCAAATGCAGGCAAATGGGGTTAGCTTAGATGGGCTTTTTGGTCGGCATGGACCAGTTTGGGCCGAACGGCCTGTCTCCGTGCCGTAGATTCTATAATTCTATGATTCTATGAACCTTCTCAGGGGCTGACTGTAGCCACAAGACTGCAAGTTTCTATATAGCCTTTACCTGTAAATAAATGTGTTGCTGCTTTTTCCTTAATTGGTGAACAGTTATTATTACAATGGGCCTGACAGTGGGTATTTAGACATCAGAAATGGCCTCACAGGACAATGTCCAACAAAGACCATTCAGCATTGCTAACACTTCTGTAAGCAATGGGTTACATTCAGAACAAAATTTGACTTTGTAGAATCCATGGATTAGAAGTTAGGGGGCAATGTATGTTTTCTTTATTTTATCCTTGTACCTACCTGTGTAAAACAAATCAATAACAGAATCTCAAACGCTGGCAATACTGGTCGCTAAATTGTAATTGCGAATAAAGGGTCTTAATTGATTTATTTCCCTGCCTTCAGGCAGGACTGCCGAGGTCTGATAGCACGCTGGCACAATGTGCTTAGGTTAAAACTTAGCCTGGCTGTGAGGTAACAGAGGGCAACCATTGCCAACAGAACCACGGAGAAAGCTAAAGAGGCAGAGACTGAGCACGAGGAACACAAAATAATTTAATCCAGCAATTAAGTTGCTCTCAAAATGTTATCCATAAAAAAAACAATTCATGCAGCAATGTTGAAGTAATGAACATGTTACTGTCTCACTCGCAGATCTAACAGTTAAAACTCGAACTTCCCCATCGACTGACCTGCCGCTGTGTAATTTCTGATTAATTATATGAGTCAGCAGGTTGACAATCCCACCACAGTGCTGACCACATTGTGTGCCCTGCAGAGCACATGTGCGCCTTGTTAGTCTTCTCATTAAACACTAGCAGGACCTCTCATTAAATGATTCAGAAATAACAGAGTCCCACAGGGCAAACACCTGCAGAAAATTCTCCTCTTTGCTTTCCATCAGTTAGTAATTAGTTCTACAGGGTATCTCTCGCCTTACTTGGCCCAGATGGCGTTTAATTTCCTGGGGTGATTGGGATAAGGATCTAGTTGTGATGAGGAGGAAAAAAAAATAACGTATGGATAATGTTAATTCACAAGATGAAGAATAGCCCATTTATCCAGCCCTTATCAACACAAGTTCACAATAACTTATTACCAAAACCAGTGGTTTGGTGACACTTAAAGATAATGCTGCACTCCACAGGCGGGACTCACTGGCCCCGCCCATGGCGTGTTTCCCGACGGCGGCAGGCAGCCTCCCATTGGCCAGTGGTGGGATCTTCTGGTCCCAGCGCTGTCAATGGGATTTCCCATTGAATCCGTCCCTTTCTGCTGGGAAACCCACGGCAGGGGTGTGCCGTCAGCGGGAGCAGAAGATCCCGCCAGCGGCAAGGACAACAAAACCTGGTCTGCTGGAAATATTATTTTGTTTTATCTGTGTATTTGAGTTAAAACATGGACCTAAGTTATTCAATACTGAGAGGACCTGATTTGCTGTTAGTAAATGGGAATGAGAAATAAAATCTTGCACAATTTTGTGAAATGAGAAGAGAGTAGTCATTGTGTTGTATTGGTTTTAACGTCTGCTTTCACAGCTAGGAGCCACTGAAGGAGAATCTAGCTGCAATAGAATTTATTGATGGTAATTATAATGTTCGCTACAGATTTTTGCTTCAAGAAATCTTTGAAGAGAAACAGTAGGTAACAGATCATACTGTAGTTAGATAACCGCTTAAAGTATTCTGCCTTCAATATTGATGGATTATATTTGGTACATTAGTGGTAATTTTCAGCATCACTGCTTGGAAAGAAAACCCATGTGAGTTCTATAACAAGCAGGAGACCAGCTCCAACTGTTCTCTGCTCAACCAGTGAAAGTAAAAATTAGCCCCAATATTTCTTGTGAAGACCAATCTATTTTTAATCTTTCTCCCCTTCTAGTTTTAATAAATAAGCTGCTTACTGCTCCATATCTAATTTTCTCCTTCTATCTCCAGGGGGACTGACTAATATTAGGATTGTTTTCATTGATACCAATCTCTCTCAGACCCCACCTGTGAGCTCACAGAGATAATGTTCACAAAGTATTATTCACGGAATTAACAATTACATCAAGCACACAGCCCTTTCAGACCAACTAATCCATGCGAGTATCGATTACACACGGGCTCCACACACACAGCCTGCACCCACTTCCCCATTTTGTCTCATCTTATCAGGATACCCTCTCTCTCTCTCTCTCTTTCTCTCTCCCATGTAGGAGCTTCCCCTTCAATGGGTCTCTGCGATACTGAACCACCCCCTATGGAGTCAAGTTCCACAAACTCTGGTTAAAAGGGTTTCCCAGCCAGACCTGAACACCTGACACTCACTCTCGTGTACTGAGATTAATGGTCATGACCTGATTGAGGTTCGCCACCCCAACCCGGGCTGGACGGAAACATGTCTGGTCTAGATGCTGCAGCACTCGCAAGCCAACTTATACAATTAGTCACTGAAATATCCAGAGCGCGTTTTTATTTTACTGTGTTTAAAACACCGAAACAAGCTGTGTTTTTCTTCTCTGTTCATGTCCAGCGTTGTGCTGGCCGCATTGTGGGACAGGGCTGGGTTACAGGTTCAGCTGGTTCTCCTGTCTCTGCGTTGTAAAAGGACACTTTCTGAGATCTCTCAGAGTGGGGCGAATTGAAATGTGATTGGTGAACACAAGGACCCAGCCTGCCAACTCCCTGAGATGGACAGCACCGATTCCAGCCTTCAGACCCTCCTTTTTCTTAGCTGCTTGCCCTTCCCACTTCACTGATCCATCTCCCCAACTCCACTCCACAATGCTCTTCCTCAAGGACTCCCCACTGCTTGTTCTGAGCCAGCATGCAAGCTGATATTTTCCTGCTCCCAAATCTTGTGCCGCACATTTAAACAAGGGAAACGATGGAGCTTACACACAACTGCAGGAACTGACAGGCCAGGCCAGCTTTAAACAATCGTGAACCAGGGGCCACAATGTTCCCATGCGCTGTGAACAATATCTTAAAGGTTGGACTTTATTAAAACCTGTTTCATATCAATGAGTGTTCATGTGAATGTATTGCAAGTATGAACCCACCGCAGGTCAGTGCATTGCTCAACACATTGCTCACTTCATATCTACATCTCAACCTGCCACGGGGAAAACAACATTTCACATCCCGCCTATTTAAGTCACTTCACGCATCACATTTCCCACCCTTGTAATCTCCATAAAATATCCCCCACTCCCTCTGTAGAGAGAGAATAGTCACGGAGGATTTGAAAGAAATTTCTTTGTGAAGAGGTTGATTGGGATGCTGATTAATATCACCAGGAGCACCTGAATTGCTTAGATGAGGACATGAGGGTGAAACGAGAGCAGGATATGCTGATTGGGTTTGATAAAGCTGATGATACAAAGATTGGAGGTGTAGTGGACAGTGAGGAAGGTTTTCAAAGCTTGCAGAGGGATTTGGACCAACTAGAAAAATGGGCTGAAAAATGGCAAATGGAATTTAACGCAGACAAGTGTGAGATATTGCACTTTGGAAGGACAAATCAAAGTAGAACGTACAGGGTAAATGGTAGGACTCTGAAGAGTGCAGTTGAACAGAGGGATCTGGGAATACAGGTACAGAATTCCCTAAAAGTGACGTCACAGGTGGATAGGGTCGTGAAGAGTGCCTTTGGTACATTGGCCTTTATAAATCGGAGTATCGAGTATAAAAGTTGGAGTGTTATGGTAAGGTTATATAAGGCATTGGTGAGGCTGAATTTGGAGTATTGTGTACAGTTTTGGTCATCTAGTTACAGGAAGGATGTAAATAAGATTGAAAGAGTGCAGAGAAGGTTCACAAGGATGTTGCCGGGACTTGAGAAGCTGAGTTACAGAGAGAGATTGAATAGGTTGGGACTTTATTCCCTGGAGCGTAGAAGATTGAGGGGAGATTTGATAGAGGTGTATAAGATTTTGATGGGTATAGATAGAGTGAATGCAAGCAGGCTTTTTCTGCTGAGGCTAGGGGAGAAATAAACCAGAGGGCATGGGTTAAGGGTGAAAGGAGAAAAGTTTAAAGGGAATATTAGGGGGGGTTTCTTCACGCAGAGAGTGGTGGGAGTGTGGAATGAGCTGCCAGATAAAGTGGTAAATGCGGGGTCACTTTTAACATTTAAGAAAAACTTGGACGGGTTCATGGATGAGAGGGGTGTGGAGGGATATGGTCCAAGTGCAGGTCAGTGGGACTAGGCATAAAATGGTTCGGCACAGACAAGAAGGGCCAAAAGGCCTGTTTCTGAGCTGTAATTTTCTATGGTTCTATGGTTCTATGGTAAGTGAAGTGGGAGGAGGCATTTTATCCATATAGCGAGGGCACGGTAGCATAGTGGTTAGCACTGCTGCCTCACAGTGCCAAGGACCTAGATTCGATTCCTGGCTTGGGTCACTGTCTGTGTGGAGTTTGCACATTCTCCCTGTGTCTGCGTGGGTTTCCTCCGGGTGCTCCGGTTTCCCCCACAGTCTGAAAGACATGCTGCTTAGGTGTATTGGTCATGCTAAATTCTCCCTCAGTGTATCCGAACAGGTGCCGGAGTGTGGCAACGAGGGGATTTTCACAGTAACTTTATTGCAATGTTAATGTAAGCCTACCTGTGACAAATAAGTGCATTTTTAAAAAGAGGAGGGAATATATCTGTGGAGCCAGAAGAAATGGGCAAGGTGTTAAATTAGTACTTTGCATCATCAAATGTGTGTGAGACCAAGTGACGAGGATGATTGATGAGGGTAGGACAGTGGATGTTGTCCAAATGGACTTCAGTAAGGCCTTTGACAAGGTCCCTCATGGCAGACTGGTGCAGAAGGTGAAGTCGCATGGGATCAGAGGTGAGCTGGCAAGATGGATACAGAATTGGCTCAGTCATAGAAGACAGAGGGTAGCAGTGGAAGGGTGAGTTTCTTAATGGAGGGCTGTTCAAGTGGTGTTCCTCAGGGATCAGTGCTGGGACCTATGCTGTTTGTAATATATATAAATGATTTGGAGGAAAATGTAACTGGTTTGATTAATAAGTTTGCGGATGACACAAAGGTTGGTGGATTTGCGGAAAGCGATGAGGACCATCAGAGGATACAGCAGGATATAGATCAGTTGGAGATGTGGGCGGAGAGATGGCAGATGGAGTTTAATCTGGATAAATGTGAGATCATGCATTTTGGAAGATCCAATACAGATAGGAAATATACAGTAAATGGCAGAAACCTTAAGAGTATTGATAGGCAGAGGGATCTGGGTGCACAGGTACACAGGTCACTGAAAGTGGCAATGCAGGTGGAGAAGTTAGTCAAGAAGGCATACGGCATGCTTGCCTTCAGCGGCCGGGGTAATGAGTTTAAAAATTGGCAAGTCGTGTTGCAGCTTTATAGCACCTTAGTTAAGCCACATTTGGAATATAGTGTTCAATTCTGGTCACCACACTACCAGAAGGTTGTGGAGGCTTTGGAGAGGGCACAGAAAAGATTTACCAGGATGTTGCCTGTTATGGAGGGCATTAGCTATGAGGAAAGGTTGGAGAAACTTGGTTTATTCACACTGGAGCTACGGAGGTTGAGGGGAGACCTGATAGAAGTCGACAAGATTATGAGGGGCATGGACAGAGTGGATAGTCAGAAGCTTTTTCCCAGGGTGGAAGAGTCAATTACTAGGAGGCACAGGTTTAAGGTGCGAGGGGCAAGGTTTAAAGGAGCTGTATGAGGCAGATTTTTTTACACAGAGAGTAGTGGGTGCCTGGAACTCGCTGCTGGGGGAGGTAGTGGAAGCGGATACGATAGTGACTTTTAATGGGTACCTGGACAAATATATGAATAGGATGGGAATAGAGGGATATGGTCCCCAGAAGGGTAGTGGGATTTAGTTAAGTCGGGCAGCATGGTCGGTACAGACTTGGAGGGCCGAAGGGCCTGTTCCTGTGCTGTAATTTTCTTTGTTCTTACTTATACTAATTTCCTTCAACTCTGCATTTTCCCTCGTCTCCTGGATCTCTACATCACCGAGGATTTCTGGATCTTCCTTCGTGAAAGTAGCACAAATGTTAAGGTGCTGGACCAGAACCTCAAGTTATATGATGGAGGAAGATTAGACCCCAACGTTATTTTTTATTTTTGTATACATATGAGGATGGGACGCTTCGCTCCAGGTCGATTCGACTGACAAATCAGAGAGCTTTTACCAAAATAAGCTTCACTCGTAACACAGTTTATATGTAATTCAAACAAAATGAAATAGCTTTACTCTGTAATGGACCCACATTTAGACATAGACATAGAACATAGAACAGTACAGCACAGAACAGGCCCTTCGGCCCACGATGTTGTGCCGAGCTTTACCTGAATCCAAGATCAAGCTATTCCACTCCCTATCATCCTGGTGTGCTCCATGTGCCTATCCAATAACCGCTTAAATGTTCCTAAAGTGTCTGACTCCACTATCACTGCAGGCAGTCCATTCCACACCCCACCACTCTCTGCGTAAAGAACCTACCTCTGATATCCTTCCTATATCTCCCACCATGAACCCTATAGTTATGCCCCCTTGTAATAGCTCCATCCACCCGAGGAAATAGTCTTTTAACGTTCACTCTATCTATCCCCTTCATCTTTTTATAAACCTCTATTAAGTCTCCCCTCAGCCTCCTCCGCTCCAGAGAGAACAGCCCTAGCTCCCTCAACCTTTCCTCATAAGGCCTTCCCTCCAAACCAGGCAGCATCCTGGTAAATCTCCTCTGCACTCTTTCCAGCGCTTCCACATCCTTCTTATAGTGAGGTGACCAGAACTGCACACAATATTCCAAATGTGGTCTCACCAAGGTCCTGTACAGTTGCAGCATAACCCCACGGCTCTTAAACTCCCACCCCTGTTAATAATAGCTAACACACTATAGGCCTCCTTCACAGCTCTATCCACTTGAGTGGCAACCTTTAGAGATCTGTGGATATGGACCCCAAGATCTCTCTGTTCCTCCACAGTCTTCAGAACCCTACCTTTGACCTTGTAATCCACATTTACATTAGTCCTACCAAAATGAATCACCTCACATTTATCAGGGTTAAACTCCATTTGCCATTTTTCGGCCCAGCTTTGCATCCTATCTATGTCTCTTTGCAGCCTACAACAGCCCTCCACCTCATCCACTACTCCACCAATCTTGGTGTCATCAGCAAATTTACTGATCCACCCTTCAGCCCCCTCCTCTAGGTCATTAATAAAAATCACAAAGAGCAGAGGACCAAGCACTGATCCCTGCGACACTCCGCTAGCAACCTGCCTCCAATCCGAAAATTTTCCATCCACCACCACCCTCTGTCTTCGATCAGATAGCCAGTTACCTATCCAATCGGCCAACTTTCCCTCTATCCCACACCTCCTTACTTTCATCATAAGCCGACCATGGGGGTCCTTATCAAACGCCTTACTAAAATCCATGTATATGACATCAACTGCCCTACCTTCATCAACACACTTAGTTACCTCCTCAAAAAATTCTATCAAATTTGTGAGGCATGACTTGCCCTTCACGACTATCCCGGATTAATCCGCATCTTTCTAAATGGTCGTAAATCCCATCCCTAAGGACCTTTTCCATCAATTTACCAACCACCGAAGTAAGACTAACCGGTCTATAATTACCAGGGTCATTTCTATTCCCTTTCTTAAACAGAGGAATAACATTCGCCACTCTCCAGTCCTCTGGCACCATCCCTGTGGACAGTGAGGACCCAAAGATCAAAGCCAAAGGCTCTGCTATCTCATCACTTTCCTCCCAAAGAATCCTCGGATACATTTCATCAGGCCCAGGGGACTTATCGACCTTCAGTTTATTCAAAACTGCCAGGACATCCTCCCTCCGAACATCTATTTCCTCCAGCCTATTAGCCTGTAACACCTTCTCTTCCTCAAAAACATGGCCCCTCTCCTTGGTGAACACTGAAGAAAAGTATTCATTCATCACCTCGCCTATCTCTACTGACTCCATACACAAGTTCCCACTACTGTCCTTGACCGGCCCTAACCTCACCCTGGTCATTCTTTTATTCCTCACATAAGATTAAAAAGCCTTGGGGTTTTCCTTGATCCGACCCGCCAAGGACTTCTCATGCCCCCTCCTAGCTCTCCTAAGCCCCTTTTTCAGCTCATTCCTTGCTAACTTGTAACCCTCAATCGAGCCATCTGAACCTTGTTTCCTCATCCCTACATAAGCTTCCCTCTTCCTTTTCACAAGACATTCCACCTCTTTCGTGAACCATGGTTCCCTCACTCGGCCATTTCCTCCCTGCCTGACAGGGACATACCTATCAAGGACACCCAGTATTTGTTCCTTGAAGAAGTTCCACTTTTCATTCGTGCCTTTCCCTGACAGTTTCTGTTCCCATCTTATGCCCCCTAATTCTTGCCTAATCACATCATAATTACCTCTCCCCCAATTGTAAACCTTGCCCTGCCGTACGGCCCTATCCCTCTCCATTGCAATAACAAAAGACACCAAATTGTGGTCACTATCTCCAAAGTGCTCTCCCACAACCAAATCTAACACTTGGCCCGGTTCATTTCCCAGTACCAAATCCAATGTGGCCCCACCTCTTGTCGGCCTATCCACATATTGTGTCAGGAAACCCTCCTGCACACACTGCACAAAACTGCCCCATCCGAACTATTTGACCTACAAAGGTTCCAATCAATATTTGGAAAGTTAAAGTCCCCCATGACAACTACCTGTGACCCCCACACGTATCCATAATCTGCTCAGCAATTTCTTCCTCCACATCTCTATTACTATTTGGGGGCCTATAGTAAACTCCTAACAACGTGACCGCTCCTTTCCTATTTCTAACTTCAGCCCATACTACCTCAGTGTGCAGATCCCCCTCAAAGTGCCTTTCTGCAGCCGTTAAACTATCCTTGATTATCAATGCTACTCCTCCACCTCTTTTACCAGCTTCCCTACACTTACTGAAACATCTATACCCCGGAACGTCCAACAACCATTCCTGTCCTTGTTCTACCCACGTCTCCGTAATGGCCACAACATCGTAGTCCCAAGTACCAATCCACGCCCCAAGTTCATCTACCTTGTTCCGGATGCTCCTTGCATTGAAGTAGACACACTTCAACCCACCTTCCTGTCTACCGGTACCCACCCTTGACCTTGATACCTTCCCCAATACCTCACCACCCTCAACACTGACTTCTGGACTACAACTCCTTTTCCCACTCCCCTGACAAATTAGTTTAAACCCCCCTGAAGAGCCGTGGCAAATTTCCCTCCCAGGATATTTGCTTTAGCCAACTGGTTCATTTTTAGGTCCATGTAGAAACTTTTATAATCTGTTTTTTATGGTTTTTGCTGGATTGTATTCATTCTATTCTCCCTTTCTTGTTCAGTTTCTTGGCTTTCCTTTGCTGTATTGTAAAAGCCTCTCAATCCTCAGGTTTACTACTATTTGGGGCAACTTTACAAGCCTTTTGTTTTCATTTCACACAGTCCATAACTTTCTCTGTCAGCTGCGGTTGACTTTGTTTTGGATCTTTGCGCCCTGACGGAAGATATTGGTTCTATGCGCTATGTAACAATTCTTTGAAGATTACCCATTGCCGATGCAGTCATACTTTATAACGTATTTTCCCCAATCCACCTCAACCAACTTGTCCCCCACAGCTTCATAATTTCTTCATTCAACTTTAATATTTTGATTCCAGATTGAATTTCATCACTTTCAAACACAACATAAAACTCGATCGTATCGTGATCACTTATCCCGAACGGTTCTTTTAAAAATGTATTTGATTCTTGCCTTTTTCTCATTTTTAATGGGAGGATTGCTGCTGGAAATCTGCATTCTCATGTCACACACACACACACTCATCCCTCTCTCTCACACACACACACACACTCATCCCTCTCTCACACACACTCACCCCTCTCTCTCACACACAAACACACTCACCCCTCTCTCTCACACACACTCATCCCTCTCTCTCTCACACACACTCACCCCCTCTCTCTCACACACACACACACTCATCCCTCTCTCTCACACACACACACTCATCCCTCTCTCTCACACACACACCCCTCTCTCTCACACACACTCACCCCCTCTCTCTCACACACACTCACCCCCTCTCTCTCACACACACTCACCCCCTCTCTCTCACACACACTCACCCCCTCCCTCTCACACACACACACTCACCCCTCTCCCTCTCTCACACACACACTCACCCCTCTCTCTCTCTCTCACACACAAATACACTCACCCCTCTCTCTTTCACACACACACACTCACCCCCTCTCTCTCTCACACACACACTCACCCCCTCTCTCTCACACACACACACTCACCCCTCTCTCTCACACACACACACTCACTCCTCTCTCTCTCACACACACACTCACCCCTCTCTCTCTCACACACACACTCACCCCTCTCTCTCACACACTCACCCCTCTCTCTCTCTCTCTCACACACACTCACCCCTCTCTCTCTCTCTCTCACACACACTCACCCCTCTCTCTCTCACACACACACTCACCCCTCTCTCTCACACACACACCCCTCTCTCTCTCTCTCTCTCACACACACTCACCCCCTCCCTCTCACACACACACACACTCACCTCTCTCTCTCACACACACACTCACCCCTCTCTCTCACATACACACACACACTCACCCCTCTCTCTCACACACACACACACTCACCCCTCTCTCTCTCATACACACACACTCACCCCTCTCTCTCTCTCACACACACACACTCACCCTCTCTCTCTCACACACACATTCACCCCTCTCTCTCTCACACACACTCACCCCTCTCTCTCTCTCTCACACACACACACTCACCCCTCCCTCTCACACACTCACCCCCTCTCTCTCTCACACACACATTCACCCCTCTCTCTCTCACACACTCACCCCTCTCCCTCTCTCACACACACTCACCCCTCTCTCTCTCTCTCTCACACACTCACCCCTCTCTCTCTCTCTCTCACACACTCACCCCTCTCTCTCTCACACACACTCACCCCTCTCTCTCTCATACACACACACTCACCCCTCTCTCTCTCACACACACATTCACCCCTCTCTCTCTCTCACACACACTCACCCCTCTCTCTCACACACACTCACCCCCTCTCTCTCTCACACACACTCACCCCTCTCTCTCTCTCACACACACTCACCCCTCTCTCTCACACACACTCACCCCTCTCTCTCACACACACACACTCACCCCTCTCTCTCACACATTCACCCCTCTTTCTCACACACACACACTCACCCCTCTCTCACACACACTCACCCCTCTCTCTCACACACACACATTCACCCCTCTCTCTCTCTCTCACACTCACCCCTCTCCATCTCTCACACACACTCACCCTCTCTCTCACACACACACTCTCACCCCTCTCTCACACTCACCCCTCTCTCCCTCTCACACACAAACTCTCGCCCCTCTCCCTCTCACACACACACACTCACCTCTCTCTCTCTCACACACTCACCCCTCTCTCTCTCTCTCTCTCACACACTCACCCCTCTCTCTCTCTCTCTCACACACACACACTCACCCTCTCTCTCACACACACACTCTCACCCCTCTCTCTCTCACACACACACACTCACCCCTCTCTCTCTCTCTCACACACACCCCTCTCCCTCTCACACACACTCACCCCCCTCTCTCTCTCATACACACACTCACCCCTCTCTCTCTCACACACACACACACTCAACCCTGTCTCTCTCACACACACACTCACCTCCCTCTCTCTCTCACACACACACACACACATTCACCCCTCTCTCTCTCACACACACACTCACCCCTTTCTCTCTCTCACACACACTCACCCCCCTCTCTCTCTCTCACACACACACACACTCACCCCTCTCTCTCTCACACACACACTCACCCCTTTCTCTCTCTCACACACTGATGTGCGTTATCACACACGAGGCTTGATGCTCAGGAAATAAAGGCTTTTATTTGCTGTAACAAGGCAGCTACTAATTATATACACGATCCCAGACTGAGGGGTCCCAGACAGAGCAGAGACCTTTATACCTCTCCCAGTAGGCGGAACCCGACTGGGATGTACCACAATAACTATAATACAAGGTGTAACAGCCCAACCCTAACCCCAACAGCAACAAGTAGAACAACCCATCCCTAACCCCAACAGCAACATATATACACACTTGTAGTACTGGCCAGACCCTGGCTCAGTACTATCTAGTGGGAACCAACGATGGTTCACCACATTCACCCCTCCTTTGAAGTCAAAGGCCGGCGGGGTACAAAAACAGAATAATTTGTCATCAGTTTATAAGTTCAGACGGTCAGGGGAACCGCACCGTCGTTGTGACCTCCTCAATACCGGCGATGACACCGGAGTAGGCACTTGCAGTGGCGTTCTCCCCAAGGCGATGTCCAACTGTTCCTCCACAGACTCACGGGCCGGTTGACCCTGAGGTGACGGTAATCCATGGAGTTCCGACATGCCCTGAAGTGGCGACCATCCTCTGGACTCAGGCAAGCTGTACACGGGAGTAAAAGGGTTAAGTAATGGTCCCGATGCTGCCCGCGCCGTGTCCGGAGGGGAAACAAGAGCTAAGGGGTTTGTAACAGGGGGTATGGGAGTGACAGGGGTTGCTACGTCCCCTGCTGGCGCCAGGTCTCGGATCGAGACCATGTCTCCTCGCCCGTCAGGGTATGCCACATAGGCATACTGAGGGTTGGCGTGGAGGAGATGGACCTGTTCGACCAACGGGTCGGACTTGCGGGCCCTTACATGTCGTCGCAGGAGGACAGGTCCTGAGTACGTCAACCAAGACGGTAATGAGGTCCCCGAGGAAGACTTCCGAGGGAATGAAAACATCCTCTCATGGGGAGTAGCGTTGGTTGCCGTACACAGGAGTGAGCGAATAGAATGGAGCGCATCAGGGAGCACCTCTTGCCAACGGGAGACTGGAAGGCTTTTTGACTTCAACGCCAGTAAGACAGCCTTCCAGACTGTAGCATTCTCTCGTTCCACCTGTCCGTTACCCCTAGGGTTGTAGCTCGTGGTTCTACTAGAGGCAATCCCGTATGAGAGCAGGTATTGCCTCAAGTCATCGCTCATGAACGACGAGCCCCTGTCGCTGTGAATGTAGCTGGGGTACCCGAACAGGGTAAAAAGATCACGGAATGCCTTGATAACCGTGGCAGCGGATGTATCAGAGCAGGGAATAACAAAAGGGAATCTAGAGTACTCGTCAATGATGTTGAGGAAGTACACATTCCGATCTGTTGAGGGAAGGGGGCCCTTAAAATCGACACTCAGTCTCTCGAAGGGACGAGTGGCCTTGACTAATTGTGCCCGGTCAGGTCGGTAAAAGTGCGGTTTGCATTCCGCGCATACCCGACAGCATCTTGTTATGGACCTGACGTCGTCCACCGAGTAGGGCAGATTGCGGGCTTTTATAAAGTGGTAGAGCCGAGTGACCCCAGGATGGCATCGGTCATTATGGAGAGCCTGCAAACGGTCCTCCTGTATACTGGCGCATGTTCCACGCGAGAGGGCATGCGAGGGCTCATTGAGTTTCCCTGGACGATACATGATGTCATAGTTATAGGTGGAGAGTTCAATTCTCCACCGCAAGATCTTGTCGTTCTTGATCTTGCCCCTCTGCGTGTTATTAAACATGAACACCATGGACCGCTGGTCCGTGATCAGGGTGAACCGTTTTCCCACCAAAAGTAATGGCGCCAGTGCCTGACGGCCTCCACAATGGCCTGGGCCTCCTTTTCCACCACTGAATGCCGAGTTTCGGGGCCTTGGAGGGTGTGGGAAAAAAATGCGACGGGCCTGCCCGCCTGGTTAAGTGTGGCGGCCAGGGCGAAATCAGATGCATCGCTCTCCACCTGAAAGGGGATGGACTCATCAACAGCGTGCATTGTAGCTTTCGCGATGTCGGCTTTTAATTTATCGAAGGCCAATCGGGCCTCTGGCGTTAGGGGAAAAGTCGTGGACTTAATGAGCGGACGGGCTTTGACCGCGTAATTGGGAACACACTGTGCATAATAAGAGAAGAAGCCTAAGCATCTTCTCAGTGCTTTTGCACTGGTGGGCAGGGGAAGTTCAGAAAGGGGACGCATACGGTCTGGATCAGGGCCAATGACCCCGTTTTCCACCACGTACCCTAGGATGGCTAAACGGCGCGTACGAAACACACACTTCTCCCTGTTGTAGGTCAGGTTCAGGCGAGATGCAGTGCGTAGGAAATTCAGGAGATTTGTGTCGTGGTCCTGCTGGTCATGGCCACAGATGGTGACGTTATCCAGGTACGGGAAGGTAGCCCGCAGCCCGTTCTGGTCCACCATTCGATCCATAGCACGCTGGAAGACCGAGACCCCATTGGTGACACCAAAGGGAACCCTGAGAAAGCGATACAAGCAACCATCCGCCTCAAAAGCCATGTATTGTTGGTCCTCTGGGCGAATGGGGAGTTGGTGGTAGGCAGACTTGAGGTCTATGGTGGAGAACACCCGGTACTGTGCAATCTGATTGACCATGTCAGATATGCGCGGGAGGGGATACGCATCCAGCTGCGTGTATCTATTAATGGTCTGACTATAGTCAATGACCATCCGGGGTTTGTTCCCACTCTTGATCACCACGACCTGCGCTCTCCACGGACTAGCGCTGGGTTGTATGATCCTTTCTTTGCGGAGCCGCTGAACTTCAGATCGGATGAAGATCCGATCCTCAGCGCTGTAACGCCTACTCTTAGTCGCGATTGGCTTGCAGCCTGGCACAAGATTCTGGAACAGGGAGGGTGTGGTGATCTTCAGCGTCGAGAGGCTACAGGCGGGGCGCGTTGGGCAATTTGGAGGGTGCTGTTCTCCCACTGAAAGTGAAGGGAGTGGCCCACCGTACTGTAGGGTCACACTCCTCAAGTGGACCATGAAGGTTAGTCCGAGAAGTATTGGCGCGCAAAGGTGCGGCAACACTAGGAGCTTGAAACGCTCGTAAACTGTGCCTTGCACCGTTAAAGTTACCACGCAACTCCCTAGCACGGTGACAGACCGGGACCTTGATGCCATAGAAATTGTCTGTTTGACAGGTTGAATCCGGAGTCCACACCGCTTCACAGCGTCTGGGTGGATAAAGCTCTCAATCCTCCCGCTGTCAAACAGACAATAAATCAAGTGGTCGTTTACCAGAATGTCCATCATCGACTTGTCAAGTCTATGAGGCTTGGCCTGGTCCAGGATGATCGACGCCACCGTTGGTTCATGAGCGCCACTGCAGGCAGCTGAAATTGACAAGGATGACCCCTGCTGGTCGTTCGGGGTCGCTGCCGACCAACATGGCCGCTCTCATAGGTCGCCCGTGGGTGATGGCGCCAAACTCAGCGACCCTTGGTGGTCACACATCTCCGACTCCGTCGACCGTAATGGCGTCGTCCTGGCCTCGCACGTGGATGAAACTCTCGACGATTTCGACGACGAAGAACCGGGCTCTGAGGAATCGCAGGCCGCACTGCTGTTCCTCGAAGCAGATTTAGATCGGCACACTTTCGAATAGTGCCCCTTCTTACCGCAGGCGGAGCACAACACAGCTTTAGCGGGACATCGCTGCCGAGTGTGCTTCGCTCCCCCACAGAAATAACACCGCGGGCCGCCCGGAGCTGCTGCCGTCGTCTGGCCCGAGTGTGAGCACGCCATTACGCAACATTTCGAACCCGAGGGACGAGGAGGGATTGGCGACTGCTCCTGCCACGTTGTCTCCACGTGGTCTTCAGGATACAATACTAGGCTTTTGGAGGCCGTCTCCAGCATCTCCGCTAGTTCTATTGCCTGGGTAAGGTCACTGTTACCCTTCTCCAGTAGTTTGAGTCGAATGTACGACGATCCGACTCCCGCCACAAACGCATCTCGAGCGAGGTCGTTCATATTCTGCTCAGCCGACACAGCTTTGCAGTTACAGCCCCTGGCTAGCTGTAGGAGCTCGTTCGCGTATTCCTCCATCGTTTCGCCGGACTGCCGTCGTCGAGTGGCTAAGAGGTAACGAGCGTGTATTTCGTTGGGCGGTTTAATATAACGCTTCTTCAGAAGCTCGAGGGCCTTTGTGTAATCGGTGGCCGCACAGATCGCGAGGTAGACGGTGTCGCTTACCCTCGCATGGAGGACCCGGAGTCTGTCATCATCTGTGGTGACCGCTGCGGAGGCTGCCAGGTAGTCCTCAAAACACTTCAACCAGTGGTCGAAGGTGTTAGAGGCGCCCCCGCACGTGGATCTAGTGTAAGGCGTTCAGGCTTCAGTATCTGCTCCATACTCTTTTTTTTCTTCGACGAGAGTTTATTTACTGCAAATAAAATTGATGTGCGTTATCACACACGAGGCTTGATGCTCAGGAAATAAAGGCTTTTATTTGCTGTAACAAGGCCGCTACTAATTATATACACGATCCCAGACTGAGGGGTCCCAGACAGAGCAGAGATCTTTATACCTCTCCCAGGAGGCGGAGCCCGACTGGGATGTACCACAATACTGTAATACAAAGGTGTAACAACCCATAGAATAGGATATTGGTATGTAGATAGGCTGGAAAATTGGGCGGGGATCCTGGATTCAGGATTCAATCCTGGACCGGGGAGCGGCGCGGGCTTGGAGGGCCGAAGGGCCTGTTCCTGTGCTGTATTGTTCTTTGTTCTTTGTTCTTTGTTCATCCCTAACCCCAACAGCAACATATATACATACTTGTAGTACTGGCCAGACCCTGGCTCAGTAATACCTAGTGGGAACCAACGATGGTTCACCACACACACACACTCACCCCTCTCTCTCTCTCACACACACACTCACTGATGCGCGATATAACACACGAGAGGCGTGATGTACTCGGGAAATAAAGGTTTTATTGCCAACAATAACAGAGCTACCATATACAGTATACGATCCCAGACTAAAGGGTCACCAGGCAGAGCAGTGACCTTTATACCTCTCCCAGGAGGCGGAGCCGACTGGGGTGTATCATAACAACTATATTAACAGGTAGAACAGCCCAACCCTAACCCCAACAGTAACATATATACAGACTCATAGTCCTGGCCAGACCATGGCTCAGCACTACCTGGTGGAAACCAACAATCGTTCACCACATTCACCCCTCCTTTGAAAACAAAGGCCAGCGGGGTACAAAACACAGAACAATTGTTAATTTGTCTATAAGTTCAAACGGTCTGGGGGACCGCACTGTCGTTGTGACCTCCTCAACACCGGCGATGACACCGGTTCAGGCAATCGCGGTGACGTTCTCTCCAAGGCGGTGTCCAGCGACTCCTCCAGTGCCTCACGGGCCGGTAGACCCCGAGGTGGTGACAATCCGCTGAACTCGGGCACGCCTTGAAGTGGTGACCATCTCCTGGACTCAGGCAAGCTGTACACGGGAGTAAGAGGGTTAAGTGGTGGTCCCGATACTGCCCGCGCCGTGTCAGGAGGGGAAATAATGATTGGGGGGGTCCCTAACAGGAGGTGTGGGAGCGACAGGGTTTTCCAAGCCCCCTGCTGGCACCAGATCTCGAATCGAGACCGTGTCCTCTCGCCCGTCAGGATATGCTACGTAGGCATACTGAGGGTTGGCGTGGAGGAGATGGACCTGTTCAACCAAAGGGTCGGACTTGCGGGTCCTAACATGTCGCCGCAGGAGGACAGGTCCTGAGTACGTCAACCAAGACGGTAATGAGGTCCCAGAGGAAGACTTCCTAGGGAATGAAAACATTCTCTCATGAGGAGTAGCGTTGGTTGCCATACACAGGAGTGAGCGTATGGAGTGGAGTGCATCAGGGAGTACCTCTTGCCAATGGGAGACTGGAAGACCTTTAGACCTCAATGCCAGTAAGACAGCCTTCCAGACTGTAGCATTCTCTCGTTCGACCTGTCCGTTACCCCTTGGGTTGTAGCTCGTGGTTCTACTAGAGGCAATCCCATATGAGAGCAGGTATTGCCTCAAGTCATCGCTCATGAACGACGAGCCCCTATTGCTGTGGATGTAACAGGGGTAACCGAACAGCGTGAAAAGATCACGAAATGCCTTGATAACCGTGGCAGCGGTCATATCAGAACAGGGAATGACAAAGGGGAATCGTGAGTACTCATCAACCACATTGAGGAAGTACACGTTCCGATCTGTCGAGGGAAGGGGGGCCTTAAAGTCCACACTCAATCTTTCGAATGGACGAGTGGCCTTAACGAGTTGTGCCCTGTCAGGTCGGTAGAAGTGCGGTTTGCATTCCGCGCATACCCGGCAGCTTCTGGTTATGGACCTGACATCCTCCACCGAGTAGGGTAGATTCCGGGCTTTTATGAAGTGGAAGAGCCGAGTGACCCCCGGATGGCAGAGGTCATTGTGGAGAGTCTGTAATCGATTCTCCTGCACACTAGCGCATGTTCCACGCGACAGGGCATCTGAGGGCTCGTTGAGCTTCCCTGGACGATACATGATATCATAATTGTAGGTGGAGAGTTCGATTCTCCACCTCAAGATTTTATCATTCTTGATCTTACCTCGTAACGTGTTGTTGAACATGAACGCCACGGACCGCTGGTCCGTGAGCAGAGTGAACCGTTTTCCCACCAAGTAATAGCGCCAATGCCGGACGGCCTCCACAATGGCCTGAGCCTCCTTTTCCACCGCCGAATGTCGAATTTCAGGGCCTTGGAGGGTGCGTGAGAAAAAGGCGATGGGCCTGCCCGCCTGGTTAAGTGTGGTGGCCAGGGCGAAATCAGATGCATCACTCTCCACCTGGAAGGGGATGGACTCATCGACAGCGTGCATCGTGGCTTTCGCGATGTCGGCTTTTATTCTTGCAAAGGCTAAGCGAGCCTCTGGTGCTAGGGGAAAAGAGGTAGACTTGATGAGCAGACGGGCTTTGTCCGCGTAATTGGGAACCCACTGTGCATAGTATGAGAAGAAGCCTAAACATCTTCTCAGTGCATTGATGCTAGTGGGCAGGGGAAGTTCGAGGAGAGGATGCATACGGTCTGGATCAGGGCCAAGGACCCCGTTTTCCACCACGTATCCGAGGATAGCTCGACGGCGCATGCGAAATACACACTTCTCCCTATTGTAGGTCAGATTCAGGCGAGATGCAGTGCGTAAGAATCTAAGAAGGTTGGCATCGTGGTCCTGATGGTCATGGCCGCAGATGGTGATGTTATCCAGGTACGGGAAGGTAGCCCGCAGCCCGTTCTGGTCCACCATTCGGTCCATAGCACGCTGGAAGACTGAGACCCCATTCGTGACACCAAAAGGAACCCTTAAAAAATGGTACAGGCGACCATCCGCCTCAAAGACCGTGTATTGTCGGTCCTCTGGGCGAATGGGGAGCTGGTGATAAGCAGATTTTAAGTCGATGGTGGAGAACACCCGGTACTGCGCAATCTGGTTGACCATGTCAGATATGCGCGGGAGGGGATACGCATCCAGCTGCGTGTATCTGTTAATGGTCTGACTATAGTCTCTGACCATCCGGGGTTTGTTCCCATTCTTAACCACCATGACTTGCGCTCTCCAAGGACTAGTGCTAGGTTGGATGATCACTTCCTTGAGGAGCCGCTGAACTTCAGATCGAATGAAGATCTGATCCTCAGCGCTGTAACGCCTGCTCTTTGTTGCGATGGGCTTGCAGCCTGGCACGCGATTCTGGAATCGGGAGGGTGTGGTAATCCTAAGCGTTGAGAGACTACATGTGGAGCGCGTTGGGCAATTTAGAGGCTGCGGGTCTCCCACTGAAAGCGGAGGGAGTGGCCCATCGTACTGCAGGGTTACACTCTTCAAGTGGACCATAAAATCTAGTCCTAGGAGTATTGGCGCGCAAAGGTGCGGTAACACAAGGAGCCTGAAGTTCTCGTAAACCGTGCCCTGCACCGTCAGATTGACCACGCAGCTCCCTAGCACGGTGACAGACCGGGACCTTGACGCCATCGAAATTGTCTGCTTGACAGTCCGAATCTGGAGACCACACCGCTTCACGGTGTCCGGGTGAATGAAGCTCTCCGTGCTCCCGCTGTCAAACAAACAATAAATCGGGCGTCTGTTTACCTGTATGTCCATCATGGACTTGTCGAGTCTGTGAGGCTTGGCCTGGTCCAGGATGATCGACGCCACCGTTGGTTCGTGGGTGCAACTGCAGGCAGCTGAGATGGTTGATGACAACCCCTGCTGGTAATTCGCGGTCGGTGCCGACCAAAATGGCTGCCCCCATAGGTCGCACGTGGACGATGGCGCCAAAACCTGCGGCCCCTGCAGGTCGCACGTGTCTTGCGACTCCGTCGTTCGGAATGGCGACGTCCTGGAATCGCATGCGGCAGAAGACCATGAAGATGCAGAAGACAAGGAGGCCGGCTCCGGGGAGTCACACGCCGCACTGCTGTTCTTGGATGGAAGTTTGGTCCGGCATACTTTGGAATAATGCCCCTTCTTGCCGCAGGCGGAGCACAACACCGCTTTAGCTGGACATCGCTGCCGAGGGTGTTTCACCCCCCCCACAGAAGTAACACCGCGGGCCACCTGGAGCTGCTGCCGTCGTCAGGTCCGAGGCTGGGAACGCAATCGCGCAGTTTTTCGGTCCCGCTGAATAAAGTGGAGTCTGCGACTGTCCCTGCCACGCTGTCTCCACGTGGTCGTCGGGGTACATCTCCAGACTTTTGGAGGCTGTTTCTAGAGCATCAGCTAACTCTATGGTTTTAGTGAGATCGAGGTTACCTTGTTCCAACAGCCGAAGGCGGATGTACGACGAGCCGATTCCCACCACGAACGCATCTCGAACTAGGTCGTTCATGTACTGGGCTGCCGACACTGCCTTGCAGTTGCAGGCTCTGGCTAGCTGCTGAAGCTCGCACGCGTACTGTTCCGTCGTTTCACCGGGCTGCCGCCGTCGAGTGGCTAGAAGGTGTCGAGCATGCATCTCATTCGGTGGTTCGTTGTATCGCTTCTTGAGAAGCTCAAGGGCCCCTTTGTAGTCGGTGGCCCCACGGATCGCTAGGTATACAGCGTCGCTTACCCTCGCGTGGAGGACCCGGAGTCTGTCGGCGTCGTCGGTGACCGCTGTGGAGGCGTCGAGGTAATCCTGGAAACACTTCAACCAGTGGTCGAACGTGTTCGAAGCTCCCGCCGCACGTGGGTCCAACGTAAGCCGTTCGGGTTTAAGCATTTGCTCCATGTTTTCTTTGTCGTTTTTTTTCAAAAAGAATTTACTTGTTGGCAATAAAATTGATGCGCGATATAACACACGAGAGGCTGGGTGGGAACCAACAATGGTTCACCACACACACACACTCACCTCTCTCTCTCTCACACACACACACACTCACCCCTTTCTCTCTCTCTCACACACACCCCCCTCTCTCTCTCTCTCTCTCTCACACACACACTCACCCCTCTCTCTCATGCACACACTCACCCCTCTCTCTCTCACACACACACCCCTTTCTCTCTCTCACACACACACACTCACCCCTCTCTCTTTCACACACACACACTCACCCCTCTCTCTCTCACACACACACACTCACCCCTCTCTTTCTCTCACACACACTCTCACCTCTCTCTCTCACACACACACACTCACCCCTCTCTCTCTCTCACACACACTCACCCCTCTCTCTCTCTCACACACACATTCACCTCTCTCTCTCACACACACACACTCACCCCTCTCTCTCTCTCACACACACTCACCCCTCTCTCTCTCTCTCTCTCTCTCACACACTCACCCCTCTCTCTCTCACACACACTCACCCCTCTCTCTCTCTCTCTCTCTCACACACTCACCCCTCTCTCTCTCACACACACACTCACCCCTCCCTCTCACACACACTCACCCCTCTCTCTCTCTCTCTCACACACTCACCCCTCTCTCTCTCACACACACACTCACCCCTCCCTCTCACACACACTCACCCCTCTCTCTCTCTCTCTCTCACACACACACTCACCCCTCGCTCTCACACACACACACTCACCCCTCCCTCTCTCACACACTGACCCCTCTCTCTCTCACACACACACACTCACCCCTCTCTCTCTCTCACACACTGACCCCTCTCTCTCTGTCACATGCATACACACTCACCCCTCTCTCTCTGTCACACGCACACACACTCACCCCTCTCTCACACACACACTCACCCCTCTCTCTCACACACACTCACCCCTCTCTCACACACACACTCACCCCTCTCTCTCACACACACTCACCCCTCTCTCACACACACTCACCCCTCTCTCTCTCACACACACACTCACCCCTCTCTCTCACACACACTCACCACTCTCTTTCTCTCACACACTCACACCTCTCCCTCTCTCACACACACACTCACCCCTCTCTCTCACATACACACACACACTCACCTCTCTCTCTCACACACTCACACCCCTCTCTCTCACACACACTCACCCCTCTCTCTCACACACACACACTCACACCCCTCTCTCTCACATACACACACACACTTACCCCTCTCTCTCACATACACACACACACACTCACCTCTCTCTCTCACACACACACTCACCCCTCTCTCTCACACACACTCACCCCTCTCTCACACACACTCACCCCTCTCTCTCTCACACACACACTCACCCCTCTCTCTCACACACACTCACCCCTCTCTCTCTCACACACACACTCACCCCTCTCTCTCACACACACTCACCACTCTCTTTCTCTCACACACTCACACCTCTCCCTCTCTCACACACACACTCACCCCTCTCTCACATACACACACACACTCACCTCTCTCTCTCACACACACACACTCACCCCTCTCTTTCTCTCACACACTCACCCCTCTCTCTCTCTCACACACACTCAATCACCTCTCTCACACACTCACTCACTCCATAGGAGTTGGCATTGACTCAATGGGCAGAATGGCCTCCTCCTGTTTCATTATGATTCTATGACGAGGGTAAAATTAAGTAACAAAGGCCAGATATCCTCAATTTTCTCAAAACTTCAGATTCATGCACACTGATTTCTGTTTTGGTTTTAACTCCGAATTTCCCTTTAATCCCTTATTAATGGAATTTCTGTTGTCGACAGATATTCCCGCAACCTTTATAATTTCCGGCATGCAATATACAAAATCGGGAACATTTATGACTATTGGCTTGTCGCTGCCTCTGATAAGGTTCACCATGGTAGGCTTCTGCAGAAAATGCAGATGTATGGGATTGGGGGTGATCTAGGAAATTGGATCAGGAATTGGCTAGCGGATAGGAAACAGAGGGTGGTGGTTGATAGTAAATATTCATCATGGAGTGCGGTTACAAGTGGTGTACCTCAGGGATCTGTTTTGGGGCCACTGCTGTTTGTAATATTTATTAATGATCTGGATGAGGGTATAGTTGGGTGGATTAGCAAATTTGCTGATGACACCAAAGTCGGTGGTGTGGTAGACAGTGAGGAAGGGTGTCGTAGTTTGCAGGAAGACTTAGACAGGTTGCAAAGTTGGGCCGAGAGGTGGCGGATGGAGTTTAATGCGGAGAAGTGTGAGGTAATTCACTTTGGTAGGAATAACAGATGTGTTGAGTATAGGGCTAACGGGAGGACTTTGAATAGTGTGGAGGAGCAGAGGGATCTAGGTGTATGTGTGCATAGATCCCTGAAAGTTGGGAATCAAGTAGATAAGGTTGTTAAGAAGGCATATGGTGTCTTGGCGTTTATTGGTAGGGGGATTGAATTTAGGAGTCGTAGCGTTATGTTGCAACTGTACACAACTCTGGTGCGGCCGCACTTGGAGTACTGTGTGCAGTTCTGGTCCCCACATTACAGGAAGGATGTGGAGGCTTTGGAGAGGGTGCAGAGGAGGTTTACCAGGATGTTGCCTGGTATGGAGGGGAGATCCTATGAGGAGAGGCTGAGGGATTTGGGATTGTTTTCGCTGGAAAGGCGGCGGCTAAGAGGGGATCTTATTGAAACATATAAGATGATTAGAGGTTTAGATAGGGTGGATAGTGATAGCCTTTTTCCTCTGATGGAGAAATCCAGCACGAGGGGGCATGGCTTTAAATTGAGGGGGGGTAGTTATAGAACCGATGTCAGGGGTAGGTTCTTTACCCAGAGGGTGGTGAGGGATTGGAATGCCCTGCCAGCATCAGTAGTAAATGCGCCTAGTTTGGGGGCGTTTAAGAGATCCGTAGATAGGTTCATGGACGAAAAGAAATTGGTTTAGGTTGGAGGGTCACAGTTTTTTTTTTAACTGGTCGGTGCAACATCGTGGGCCGAAGGGCCTGTTCTGCGCTGTAATGTTCTATGTTCTATGTTCTATGTCTCAAAATAAGCCGTGATATTGTGTTCTGTTGTTTAAACCTACTTTAGAACCTCCTGGTGAAGATGTTGAATTCTGTTTTGTGTTTGCATCCCATTTCCTCTTTAAGAGCACAGACAGAGCAACGAAGCAATCATTCCTGTGGGTTGAATGGTTCTCTGTCAATAAACCAAGCATTTATTCACAATCGCTACCACAAAATTCTGATTCTGTTCTTTTTCCCACTGGTGAGCCATTTAGCATTCCTGCGTGGGGTGTTTGGTTCATATAACAGGAAAAGAAATCTGAACTTTTATTCTGGAGAGAAACTTGCAGTGAGGTGAGCCGGCAGTGGGGGGGCGGGGGGGGAGGGGGTTGGGGGGGGGGGGACACCCAGTTGTTGCAGTCTACATAAGCACTAATGATATAGGCAGGAGAATAGAGGAGATCTGCATAGTCAGTATGAGGAAAAAGACATCAAATTAAGAAGCAGAACCGCAAAGGTCACCAGGTTAGGGAGATGAATGTGAGGCTCAAGGCTGATGTGGGAGAAGTTGGTTCTGGGTCATGGGGCATTGGCACCATTATGGGGGTTCCTGTTCTATGCACCACCACCATCCCCCCCACCCCCATCACTGGGAAATTAGTCCATTTGGCAGGAAGAATAAGTAAGAAGCAAATTATCTGAATGGTGAGTGGTTGCAGAACTCTGAGGTGCAGAGGGACCTGGGTGTCCAAGTACATGAATTGTAAAAAATTAGCATACAAGTACAGCAAGTAATTAGGAAAGCCAATAGAATGTTATATATTGTGATGGAAATTGAATACAAAAGAAGCAATGTTAGAATTCAGTTGTAGAAGGCATCAGTAAGACCACACCTCATAGAGTCATAGAGTGACACACTGGAATTCTAGCACCCTACCCACCACGGGAGTTGGAGCAGGCGAGGGGCAGACAGTGGGAAAGTCTGTTGACCTCGGACAAGGTTTTCCAGTCTCGGGTCGAGCGAGGCTGTAAAATCCCCCCCGTAGAGCTTGGGGAGTAACTGTGTGCAGTATTGGCGACCTTATTTAAGGAAAGATGTAAATGCATTGCAAGCAATTTAAAGGTTTACCAGACTAAAACCTGAAATGGGTGGATTGTCTTCTCAATCATAGAATCCCTACAGTGCAGAAGAAGGCCATTTGGCCCATCGAGCCTGCACTAATAACAATCCCAGGCCTTATCCCCGTAACTCCACGTACTTACCCTGCAAATCCCCTGGCACTAAGGGGTAATTTAGCATGGCCAATCAACCAAACCCACACATCTTTGGATTGTGGGAGGAAACCGGAGCACCCGGAGGAAACCCACGCAGACACAGGGAGAATGTGCAAACTCTGCACAGATGGGTTGGAGGAAAGAATGAACAGGAAAGGCTTGTATCCAAGGAAGTTTAGAAGAATAAGAGGTGACTTTGAATAAAATATTTAAGATCCTTAGGAGAATTATTTTCTCTCAGAGGGTCATGTGAGATTTCTTTAATTAATTTGTGGGACATGGGCGTGGCTGGCTGGTCAGCGTTTGTGAAGTGAGTGTGAAATTCTCCTCCATAGAAGCTACTGGTGGCTGGGTCTTTACATTTATCTAAGGATGAGTTTGGTACTTTTTCAATCTTGCACCTTATGTGGCATCTCCACTCCTGGTACAATCGCGGAGAAAACAATCTTTCATTGCTTCCTCATCACCATTTCCCCGTTCCTCTCCCAACTCTGTTTCTTGTTGTGTCCATCTCAGGAAATAGCTCTCGCTCAATTCACATCGTACTGTGTTTTCACATGCCTTTGGTCTAACTCACACCCTTTTCACCATCCTTCTACCATCAAAACTATTACTTTCAGTCACCCCAGTGAATTTAAAAAAAATTCATGGAATGTGAGCATCTCTGACACGGCCAGCATTTTTTACCCAACTCTAATTGCTCTTGAGAAAATGGTGGTGAGCTGCCTTTTTGTATCGCTGCAGTTCCTGAGGTGTGGGTACATTCACAGTGCTGTTAGGAAGGGTGTTCCCAGATTTTATCCCAGTGACAGTGAAGCACCAGCCGATATATTTCCAAGTCAGGATGGTGAGTAGCATGGAGGAGAACCTGCAGGTGGTGGTGTTCCCATGTATCTGCTGTCACCCTTCTCGGTGGTGGAGGTCGCAGTTTTGGAGGGTGCTGTTGAAGGAGCCTTGGACAGTGTCATTTCACTAAAAAACCTTTCATCTTCACTCATTTAAGTTCAAGTGATGCAGTTTTGTTTATCTTTGGTGGACAAGTGTTTTAACCATTTATCACAAGTTAGTCAACTTGAAGCTTCATCAAGCTCACTGTTTAAAGATAATCCCAGCTTCTCTTTAGAACAGGTTATCTCCTTAAACCACACTGACTGTTTCCTTCACCGTAACCTCCAATGATAAATGTAAGGAACTCATGGACATTCCATAAAGATCCTTCATTCAGCTTTCTCTTCCCGAGCCAATTGGAACAAATTGCCCCCAAAACCCTCTGCTGGCCTTGTCCTCAACTCAAATTCTAAACCATCTCCTGTGGTGTTCTCTCCAATCACAGCTTGTCCATCCCTCGATCCTTGATTGTGAGGAACATTTTGAAATTAATTGGTATTCACCGTAACGATCACTTCATTTCTCTTCTGTTTGTAAATTAAAGCGACTTACTGAATTAGAGTACGTGCTGTCTGCTTCTTGGGAGGTTGGAGAAATTGGCTTACAGCACAGATACATTCACAGTATTCAGTGCACATAATTAGTCCCTCTCCCCAATCACATTATCACAAAGGAACAGGGATAGGCCATTCTGCCCCTTGAGTCTGTTCCATCATTTAATGAGATAATTGTTGAGCTCATACCTCAGTTCCATTTTCCTTCCATATCCTAATGTCCCTTCATTCCCATAAAATTCAAAGATTGTCTTGAAGAAACTGGATGACGGAGCATCCACAGCCCTCTGGGATTGGGAATTTCTGAGGTTGATAAGTTTCAGAGGGAAGAGATTTCTCTTCAGTCACTTGTAGGAATAGGAGCCAACCATTCTAACCTTCGAGCCAATTGTGCCATTGGACTAACTCCATTTCCTGTCCCTGGCTGCTGAGCATTAGATGTCGCCCAGTAAAGGTATGAGATGAGTTCGCCCTATAGGAATAATCAGTGATGCTGAACCCAGTGCAAACGTGACCACAATGTGCAGCAGATAGCAAAGAGACTTGTCTAGAAATGCTGACCTCTTATTTGGTGGAGTCACACAAGTCAACAACCACAGAGCAACAGAACGGACTATCGAGAGTTCAGTTTGATTGTAGTCACACAGAATCTGACATGGTTGACTTTATGTTAATAAGGTTGATGACATTTCCTGACCTGCTGTCTTGCACACTGTGAAACAGGCTAAGGTAATTATATTTGATGAACACTTGGTGCAGCTGACAGCTGGCACAATTTCAAAATGTCAATCAGAAAGAGAGTTTCAGAAATGAAAGTATTGTAAAGTCACCAAGGTCCACCAGAGGGCGCTCCATCTGAGGGCCTGGGGCATCAGGAACACTGGGCAGCCTCTCTCCCAGTCAATCAGGTTGTTTTTCCATCTGTCGAAGCTTCAGTGATTTATATTAACCCATAGAAAAACTGACCTCTGAACATTTGATGCTGTCACACGCTGCGACGCAGAAACATTATCCAGCAAAATGCACAGTGCAGTTAGCCCGAAGTTAGTCTTTTTCTGCTCATAGAATCCCTACAGTGCAGAAAAAGGCCATTCGGCCCATCGAGTCTGCACCGACCACAATCCCACCCAGGCCCTATCCCCATATCCCTACACATTTACCCACCAATCCCTCTAACCTACACGTCCCAGGACACTAAGGGACAATTTTTAGCATGGCCAATCAACCTAACCCGCACATCTTTGAATTGTGGGAGGAAACCGGAGCACCCGAGGAGACCCATGCAAACACGAGGAGAATGTGCAAACTCCACACAGACAGTGACCCAAGCCGGGAATCAAACCCAGGTCCCTGGAGCTGTGAAGCAGCAGTGCTAACCACTGTGCTACTGTGCCGTGTTGAGGTGTGATTTGACTCCAGCCCATGCTGATTGGATGAAATTTCTGCTCTTCAGGATCTACAGGAGTTACACGTGATTGAATCTGGGCTGCCTCGATCTAGTTCCTGGTTACATCAGCTGACAGAATAACATCAGCAATCCCCCTTCGTGGCTGCAATGGAAAATGATATAAAAGAGGGTTTGTTTCTTTTTGGAAATTGTCTCCTTGTCTCATAGAGTCACAGAGGTTTAGAACATAGAACATAGAACATAGAACATTACAGCGCAGAACAGGCCCTTCGGCCCACGATGTTGCACCGACCAGTTAAAAAAAAAACTGTGACCCTCCAACCTAAACCAATTTCTTTTCGTCCATGAACCTATCTACGGATCTCTTAAACGCCCCCAAACTAGGCGCATTTACTACTGATGCTGGCAGGGCATTCCAATCCCTCACCACCCTCTGGGTAAAGAACCTACCCCTGACATCGGTTCTATAACTACCCCCCCTCAATTTAAAGCCATGCCCCCTCGTGCTGGATTTCTCCATCAGAGGAAAAAGGCTATCACTATCCACCCTATCTAAACCTCTAATCATCTTATATGTTTCAATAAGATCCCCTCTTAGCCGCCGCCTTTCCAGCGAAAACAATCCCAAATCCCTCAGCCTCTCCTCATAGGATCTCCCCTCCATACCAGGCAACATCCTGGTAAACCTCCTCTGCACCCTCTCCAAAGCCTCCACATCCTTCCTGTAATGTGGGGACCAGAACTGCACACAGTACTCCAAGTGCGGCCGCACCAGAGTTGTGTACAGTTGCAACATAACGCTACGACTCCTAAATTCAATCCCCCTACCAATAAACGCCAAGACACCATATGCCTTCTTAACAACCTTATCTACTTGATTCCCAACTTTCAGGGATCTATGCACACATACACCTAGATCCCTCTGCTCCTCCACACTATTCAAAGTCCTCCCGTTAGCCCTATACTCAACACATCTGTTATTCCTACCAAAGTGAATTACCTCACACTTCTCCGCATTAAACTCCATCCGCCACCTCTCGGCCCAACTTTGCAACCTGTCTAAGTCTTCCTGCAAACTACGACACCCTTCCTCACTGTCTACCACACCACCGACTTTGGTGTCATCAGCAAATTTGCTAATCCACCCAACTATACCCTCATCCAGATCATTAATAAATATTACAAACAGCAGTGGCCCCAAAACAGATCCCTGAGGTACACCACTTGTAACCGCACTCCATGATGAATATTTACTATCAACCACCACCCTCTGTTTCCTATCCGCTAGCCAATTCCTGATCCAATTTCCTAGATCACCCCCAATCCCATACATCTGCATTTTCTGCAGAAACCTACCATGGTGAACCTTATCAAACGCCTTACTAAAATCCATATATACCACGTCCACTGCCTTGCCCCCATCCACCTCCTTGGTCACTTTCTCAAAAAACTCAATAAGGTTAGTAAGGCACGACCTACCTGCCACAAAACCATGCTGACTATCACCTATCAATTCATTACTCTCCAAATAACTATAAATCCTATCCCTTATAATTTTTTCCAACATCTTGCCGACAACAGAAGTGAGACTCACCGGTCTATAATTCCCAGGGAAGTCTCTGTTCCCCTTCTTAAACAATGGGACAACATTCGCTAACCTCCAATCTTCTGGTACTATACCAGAGGCCAACGACGACCTGAAGATCAGAGCCAGAGGCTCTGCAATCACTTCTCTTGCCTCCCAGAGAATCCTTGGATAAATCCCATCCGGACCAGGGGATTTATCTATTTTCAGACCCTCCAGAATATCCTGCACATCCTCCTTATCAACTGTAATACTGTCTATTCTACTCCCTTGCAACCCAGTGTCCTCCTCAGCTATATTCATGTCCCCTTGCGTGAACACCGAAGAGAAATATTGGTTCAATGCTTCACCAATCTCCTCCGGTTCCACACATAACTTCCCTCTGCCATCTATAACTGGCCCTAAACTTGCCCTAACCAACCTTCTGTTCTTGACATACCTATAGAACGCCTTAGGATTCTCTTTAACCCTATCCGCCAAAGTCTTCTCATGTCCCCTTTTAGCCCTTCTAAGCTCGCTCTTCAACTTTATGACATGGAAACAGGTCCTTCAACTTTATGACATGGAAACAGGTCCTTCGGCCTAACTTATCCATTGCTGCCCCTTTTTTTTAACCGCAAAGCTAGTCCCAATTGCCCGCATTTGGCCCATATCCCTCTATACCCATCCTACCCATGTAACTGGCTAAACGCTTTTTAAAAGACAAAATTGTACCCGCCTCTACGACTACCTCTGGCAGCTCGTTCCAGACACTCACCACCCTCTGTGTGAAAAAATTAACCCTCTGGCCCTTTCGTATCTCTCCCCTCTCACCTTAAACCTCTGCCCTCTAGTTTTAATCTCCCCTAAATTGGGAAAAGATATTGGGCCCGATTTTACCATTTTCATTCTAATTGCTGAATCTGGGCGTAATGCAGATCCGACTTAGAAATCTGAACAGCGCTGTGGGCGGGGCTTAGCGCACCCGGAATGATCGGAGCTCCGAACTGCGCTGTGGGCGGGGCTTAGCGCACCCGGAACGATCGGAGCTCCGAACTGCGCTGTGGGCGGGGCTTAGCACGGCCTGAACGATCGGAGTTCTGAACAGCGCATGCGCAGTTAGAAAAAAATTTGAAACAGCGCGCCCATGTCAGATCGCTCCCGGGCCGCAGAGAGCGGAGAAATCGTCTCGGAGTGAAAAGCGGGAGCGATGGCCCCCACACACATCACTGTCCCCCTTATCCACCCTCCCCCCCACTACCCACACACATCACTGGCCCCCTTATCCACCCCCCCCCCACTACCCACACACATCACTGCCCCCCTTATCCACCCCCCCACACATCACTGCGCCCCTTATCCACCCCCCCACTACCCACACACATCACTGTCCCCCTTATCCACCCCCCCCACTACCCACACACATCACTGTCCCCCTTATCCACCCCCCCACTACCCACACACATCACTGTCCCCCTTATCCACCCCCCCCACTACCCACACACATCACTGCCCCCCTTATCCACCCCCCCACTACCCACACACATCACTGCCCCCCTTATCCACCCCCCCATTACACACACATCACTGCCCCCCTTATCCACCACCCCCACTACCCACACACATCACTGTCCCCCTTATCCACCCCCCCCCACCCACACACATCACTGTCCCCCTTATCCACCCTCTGCCACTACCCACACACATCACTGTCCCCCTTATCCACCCCCCCCACTACCCACACACATCCCTGTCCCCCTTATCCACTCACCCCCCCACTACCCACACACACATCACTGTCCCCCTTATCCACCCACCCCACTACCCACATACATCACTGTCCCCTTTATCCACCCCCCCACTACCCACACACATCACTGTCCCCCTTATCCAGCCCCCCCCACTACCCACACACATCACTGCCCCCCTTATCCACCTCCCCACTACCCACACACATCACTGCCCCCATTATCCACCCCCCCCCCACTACCCACACACATCACTGTCCCCCTTATCCACCCCCCCACTACCCACACACATCACTGCCCCCATTATCCACCCCCCCCCCACTACTCACACACATCACTGTCCCCCTTATCCACCCCCCCACTACCCACACACATCACTGTCCCCCTTATCCACCCCCCCACGACCCACACATCTCACTGCCCCCCTTATCCACCCCCCCCCCACTACCCACACACATCACTGCCCCACTTATCCACCCCCCCCACTACCCACACATATCACTGTCCTCCTTATCCACCCCCCCACTACCCACACACATCACTGCCCCCCTTATCCACCCCCCCCCACTACCCACGCATATCACTGCCGCCCTTGTCCACCCCCCCCACTACCCACACACATCACTGTCCCCCTTATCCACCCCCCCACTACCCACACACATCACTGTCCCCCTTATCCACCCCCCCCCACTACCCACACACATCACTGTCCCCCTTATCCACCCCCCCACTACCCACACACATCACTGTCCCCCTTATCCACCCCCCCCACTACCCACACACACATCACTGTCCCCCTTATCCACCCCCCCCACGACCCACATACATCACTGTCCCCCTTATCCACCCTCTGCCACTACCCACACACATCACTGTCCCCCTTATCCACCCCCCCCCACTACCCACACATCTCACTGTCCCCCTTATCCACCCTCTGCCACGACCCACATACATCACTGTCCCCCTTATCCACCCCCCCCCACTACCCACACATCTCACTGTCCCCCTTATCCACCCCCCCACTACCCACACACATCACTGTCCCCCTTATCCACCCACCCCATTACCCAGACCGATCGCCACCCCTGCCCCCCTTCCCCACCAATCGCCTGCAGAGTGGCAGTGTACCCCCTGCCCCCGCCCCCCCACCAGAGATCCATCTGCCCCCCCCCCCACCAGAGATCCATCTGCGCCCCCCCACACCAAAGATCCATTTTACCCGCCCTCCCCCCCCCCCCCCCCCCCCCGCCTCCCAGACAACGATCTGGCCTCACTCCCCCCCGCAGAGAATGGTCTGGCCTCACTCACCCCCACCCTTCCAGAGGAACATCTGACCTGCCTCCTCCTCCCTCCCCACCAGACAACGATCGGCCCTCTCCCCTCCCCCCGCCGCACCAGAGATACATCTGACCCACCTCCCTCCTCACCCCCAACCACTGATCTGAGTCAGAGAGCCATTGGAAACACTGAATGCGCTCTTCAGAAGCTGGAGTGCCTGATTCAGACTTTTATTCAGCAGGTCCATTACGGCGCGGTTCCGGATTGGCAAACACGGCGGTAAAGGGGGAAATGCTGATAAAGTTGGGCAGGCAGTTCATTAATTCAATTTAAATGCATGCAAATACATTTAAATCGCCGTTAGAACATAGAACAGTACATAGAACAGGCCCTTCGGCCCACGATGTTGTGCCGAGCTTTGTCTGAGACCCAGATCAAGCTATTTCCTCCCTATCATCCCGAAGTACTCCATGTGCCTATCCAATAGCTTCTTAAATGTTCCTAAAGTTTCTGACTCCACTATCCCTGCAGGCAGTCCATTCCACATCCCAACCACTCTCTGAGTAAAAAAGCTACCTCGGACATCCTTCCTATATCTCCCACCATGAACCCTCTAGTTATGCCCCCTAGTTACCGCTCCATTCACCCGAGGAAATAGTCTTTGAACGTTCACTCTATCTATCCCCCTCATCATCTTATAAACCTCTATCAAGTCTCCTCTCAACCTCCTCCGCTCCAAAGAGAAAAGCCCAAGTTCCCTCAACCTTTCCTCATAAGACCTACCCTCCAAATCAGGCAGCATTCTGGTAAACTCCTTTGCACTCTTTCCAGTGTCTCCACATCCTTCTTGTAGTGAGGTGACCAGAACTGCACACAATATTCCAAATGTGGTCTCACCAAGGTCCTGTACAGTTGCAGCATAACCCCACGGCTCTTAAACTCAAACCCCCTGTTAATGAACGCCAACACACTATAGGCCTTCTTCACGGCTCTATCCACTTGAGTGGCAATCTTCAGAGATCTATGGATATGAACCCCAAGATCTCTCTGTTCCTCCACATTCTTCAGAACCCTACCTTTGACCCTGTAATCCACATTTAAATTTGTCCTACCAAAATGAATCACCTCACATTTGTCAGGGTTAAACTCCATTTGCCATTTTTCAGCCCAGCTCTGGATCCTATCTATATCTCTTTGCAGCCTACAACAGCCCTCCACCTCATCCACTACTCCACCAATCTTGGTGTTATCAGCAAATTTACTGATCCACCCTTCAGCCCCCTCCTCCAAGTCATTTATAAAAATTACAAATAGCAGAGGACCAAGCACTGATCCCTGTGGAACTCCGCTGGTAACCGGTTTCCAGTCCGAAAATTTTCCATCCACCACCACCCTCTGTCTTCTGTTAGATACAGTAAGAAGTTTAACAACACCAGGTTAAAGTCCAACAGGTTTATTTGGTAGCAAAAGCCACACAAGCTTTCGAAGCTCGATAGCCAGTTAGCTATCCAATCGGCCAAATTTCCCTCTATCCCACACATCCTTACTTTCTTCATAAGCCGACCATGGGGGACCTTATCAAACGCCTTACTAAAATCCATGTATATGACATCAACTGCACTACCTTCATCTACACACTTAGTTACCTCCACAAAAAATTCTATCAAATTTGTGAGGCAAGACTTGCACTCTGTCTTGTACAATTTCAACAAGACGTCCCAACTTCTGTATTCAATATTCTGGCCAATGAAAGCAAGCATGCCGAATGCCTTCTTCACCACTTGGTCTACCTGTGACTCCACTTGCAAGGAGCTATGAACCTGTACCCTGAGATCTCTTTGTTCTATAACTCTCCCCAACGCCCTACCATTAACTGAGTAAGTCCTGCCCTGGTTCGATCGACCAAAATGCATCACCGCACATTTATCAAAATTAAACTCCATCTGCCATTCGTCAGCCACTGGCCCAATTGAACAAGATCCCGTTGCAATCCTAGATAACCTTATTCATTGTCCACTATGCCACCAATCTTGGTGCCATCTGCAAACTTACTAACCATGCCTACTAAATTTTCATCCAAATCATTAACACAAATGACACAAAACAGTGGACCCAGCACCAATCCCTGAGGCACACCGCTGGTCATAGGCCTCCAGTTTGAAAAACAACCCCCGACAATCACCCTCTGTCTTTTACAGATGCACCATAGAAAGCATTCTTTCTGGTTTTATCACAGCTTGGCTTGGCTCCTGCTCTGCCCAAGACCGCAAGGAACTACAAAAGGTCGTGAATCACGCAAACTTTGCCTCCCATCCATTGACTCTGTCTACATTTCCCGCTGCCTCGGCAAAGCAGCCAGCATAATTTACATGCACCTTGGACATTCTCTCTTCCACCTTCTTCCATCAGGAAAAAGATACAAAAGTCTGAGGTCACGTACCAACTAACTCAAGAACAGCTTCTTCCCTGCTGCCGTCAGACTTTTGAATGGACTTACCTTGCATTCAGTTGATCTTTCTCTACACCCTAGCTATAACACTGTAACACTACATTCTGCACTCTCTCATTTCCTTCTCTATGAATGGTATGTTTTGTCTGTATAGCGCGCAGGAAACAATACTTTTCACTGTATGCTAATACATGTGACAATAATAAATCAAATCAAATCTTCTATCATCAAGTCAATTTTGTATCCAATTGACTACCTCACCCTGGATTCCATGAGATTTAACTTCAAGCAACAACCTACCCTGCGGTACATTGTCAAAGGCCTTGCTAAAGGCCATGTAGACAACATCAACTGCACTGCCCTCATCTACCTTCTTGGTTATCCCTTCAAAAAACTCAATCAAATTCATGAGACATGATTTTCCACTCACAAAGACATGCTGACTGTCCCTAATCAGTCCTTGTCTCTCTAAATGCCAGTAGATCCTGTCTTTCAGATATTAGGCTCACCAGCCTGTGGTTCCCAGACTTTTCCCTACAGCCATTCTTAAACAATTGCTACGCTCCAATCTTAAGGTATCACACCTGTGGCTGTTGATGATTCAAATATCTCAGCTAAGGGAACCGCAATTTCCTCCCTAGCCTCCCATATCATTCTAGGATACACTTCATCAGGTCTGGGGATTCATCTATCTTGACGCGCTTTAAGGCTTCCAGCACCTCCTTTTCTTATCTAATGAAAGGTGATTTCCTCATTAGTACAGTTCCATATCATTCTTCAATGACCCAGTCTTCATCGTCCATCTCCGCAGTGAGTGATCACAATGCATTTGACTTTAGCTGACATCACAGCTGACATCACAGCTGACCGCAATTGTTTCATCAATGTTCTGGAATCCACATCCAGCCTGATCAGGAAAGGTCCAATCTAATCGTAGCTCTCTTACTTCACCCATAATTGACCAATCAGCCACCAATAGAGGATTCAGGGTAAGACCTGCCTGCACTCTGATTGGTCCAGGTACTCCACAGATTAGAATTAGATTTGATTTATTGCCACATTTACTGGGATACAGTGAAAAGTATTGTTTCTTGCCTGCTACACTGACAAAGCATACCGTTCATAGAGTACATATGGGAAAAGGAAAAGGATAGGGTGCAGAATATAATGCTGCATTTGCCGGTAGGGTGCAGAGAAAGATAAGTGTAATGTATGAAATGACCATTCGAAAGTCTGATGGCAGCAGGGAAGAAGCTGTTCTTGAGTCAGTTGGTACGTGTTTTCAGACTTTTGTATCTTTTTCCCAATGGAAGAAGGTGGAAGAGAGAATGTCCAAGGTGTGTGGGGACCTTAGTTATGCTGGCTGCTTTGCCGAGGCAGCGGGAAGTGTAGACAGAGTCAATGGATGGGAGGTGGGTTTGCATGATGGACTGGGCTACATTCACAACACTTTGTAGTTTCTTGCAGTCTTTGTCAGAGCAGGAGCCATACCAAGCGGGTCGGTGGTGACGTTCACGAGGGGTCATAGGTTCAAGGTGAAGGGGGGGAGGTTTAACACAGATATCAGAAGGACATATTTTACACAGAGGGTTGTGAGGGCCTGGAATGTGTTGCCGGGCAAGGTGGTGGAGGCGGACACACTGGGAACGTTTAAGACTTATCTAGACAGCTATATGAACGGAGTGGGAATGGAGGGATACAAAAGAGTGGTCTAGTTTGGACCAGGGAGTGGCGCGGGCTAATTGTTCCTTGTTTCTCGTTTCAAGGCTTCATTCTATGATCATCTTGCTGGTGCCAGTACAGAGCGAGACTGCGGATAGTTGGGAACCTGTCTCGGGGGCAGGGAATTCAGATGGTGTTCGTGGAAGTGGAAATGACTAGGGTTGGGAAGCATTTTCCGATCAGGGCCAGTGTGATCTCCTGGACTCGTTTCGATCGCCTCAGGGGGTCGGAGAGGAATTTCCCAGATTTTTTTTTCCCCATATTGGCCCTGGGGTTTTCACTCTGGGTTTTCGCCTCTCCCTGGAGATCACATGGTCTGGAATGGGGGGGTGGGGGTGAGTTAATAGGTTGTGATGAACAAAGCATCGTAGCTGTGAGGGACAGCTCGGTGGATAGGATATTGGTATGTAGATAGGCTGGAAAATTGGGCGGGGATCCTGGATTCAGGATTCAATCCTGGACCGGGGAGCGGCGCGGGCTTGGGGGGCCGAAGGGCCTGTTCCTGTGCTGTATTGTTCTTTGTTCTTTGTTCAAGCTGTGATACATCTGGAAATGATGCTTTTCATGGTGCATCTGTCAAACAAATTGTTAAAAATTAGGGCATTAGTGCCAGCTCACGGTGTACCTGTGGGAAAGGACAAACTGTGCACCACATCATAGAAAAATGCCCAATCCACAGACTCAGCAGAGGCCTATCCGCACTCACCACAGCAGGAGTGTGAGAAACTGCATGGCTTCGGGACATGGCATTCACTGAATAAATAAATGCATCACAAGGTCGAGTGCTATCAGGAGAGGCTGAGGACCTGCTCTGAGGAGGATGCGACTGAACAGGTGCAGGGGATCTTTGCTTTGAAGACCGGTTACTGACTCAGTCGTGTTCAGTGTGGACGCTTGGATGCTTTATTCTCCAACAGTTGAGTCCTTCACTTTACCAGATATGAATAAAACAGATGGATTTGCAAATAGTGTGAATGTTTTACAATCCTTCACACTGAATGAAATGGAATGAGGAAACCCAGTATGGATACCAATAAATGGAATATTTTAAACTAGTTTCTGTTGAAAAATATAATGAAGGAAGCGCTAGGAATGTCTGTGGCTCTGAATAACAAACATATTCATAATTCTACAGAGCAAGAACTTGCATTTATAGAATGCTGCTGATGCAGTGAAACATCCTGAGGTGCATCGTAGGAGTAATTATTAAACCAGATTGGCAAGCCATTCGGAAACAGAATCACGAGGTGATGGTTTTAAGGAGCATCTTAAAGGAGGGAAGCGAGAGAGAGGTTGAAAGAGTGAATTCCAGATGTTGTAGCAGGAAATAAGGGAAGGATTCAATTGTTCCCATTTTTGGGTGTGGGAGAGGTACTTCCAGATTGCCCCATGCTCAGTCCCATGGAGCTCGGCAGCATGCGAATTGTGTGCAGCCTCCTGATTGCAGCATCTAACCCAGTGACAGCGGTAGCAGCTGGCCGCACACTCAACACAAAACATGGGTGTCTGGCTTCTGTTTCAGCTAACCAGGGTCACTCAGAGGCAGCCTCACTGACATCCCCATTGGCAATACAGCAACAAACAACAAAGAAAAGTACAGCACAGGAACAGGCCCTTCGGCCCTCCAAGCCCGTGCTGATTATGATGCCCTAACTAAAAAAAAACCTTCTGCCCTTACTCGGTCCATATCCCTCTATTCCCTCCCTATCCATGCACCCATCCAGATGCCTCTTAAATGTTGCTAATGTGCCTGCTTCCACCACCCCCTCTGGCAGCGCGTTCCAGGCACCCACCACTCTCTGCGTGAAAAACTTCCCCCGCACATCTCCCTTAAACTTTCCCTCTCTCACTGAACCTGTGCCCCCTTGTAATTGAACCAGTGAGAGGAAGAGGCCACCATTAGGAGAAACCATGGGGAGGAGCCAAGAAAGAGGCTTCAAGGAGTAAAAGGACTGCTTAAGCAGTGAGGATTCAGGAGAAGCCCTGGAGACCTGAGAAGGCAGCAGAACATTGGTAACTCCACGTTGCAAAGTTGAGGAGAGTAATTGTAGATTGAGAGGTAGGAAGTTAGAATTTGGTGTTTGTAAGAATGGTAAAATTGTAAACTGCTTGGGTGGGGTGGGGGGGGGCTGGGGGGAGCATTGCATAGTTCCGATAAAAGGTGGTGCTTTTCTTGTGCTTAGAAAGTTAAAAAAATGCAAGTACACCGAGAACACAAACTGAAACATTTGTGTAGAAAGGCCAAGCAGCAGTTTTCAACGATAACATGCTTTTGAATTTAACCAATCAATTTGAATCAGGCGTTTAGATACCAAGAATCTATTAAAGTTAAATCTGATGGTTTTGACAACCTAGGACCAATCCTATTGTGGGAAATTTTGATATGTCATGACGGGTATAAAAGAAGGGGGCATTGGGACAAAAAGGGAGAGCAACTGCCACCTGCCAGGGATAACACCTCACAGCTCTCAACTGTGAGAGAGAGAGAGAGAATCGCTGGCTCTCGTATCTTCATCTATGTCTTAGAGAAAGCACCATCTAGATAGCTAAGGTACTAAAGAAGAAGTCCCAGATAGAAGAATCAACGGAAAAAACCCAGAATATTCCGGAAGACAAAAAATCTGGTTGTCATTCAGAGAGTGACTAAATTCTACTTTGTTAATGAGTGGGAATTGTATTTATTTGAACAGCATTCTATTCGAATCTTGTTTTATTCAGGAATAATTAACAGTTAGAAGGGATTTATTCAGTTTGTTCATAGTTGAGTTAATTTGCTCACTGTTAGTTAGATAAATAAATTATGTGTTGATTTTAGAGAGAGTGTCAGGGGTTTATTTTGTATTTAACGATGGGAAGTTGCTGAAGCGCAGGTCACACCAGTTCACACACACTTTTTTACAGATTATAGGGTGAGGTACTCCTCTTGGGGTGTTTCAGTGTTAGTTCTCAGAGGGAGGATCAAGCTCCAGGATCAACCTGCAGGGGGGTGGGTACCTGAATTGTAGCTCCGGTGTACAGGAGGTTGAGAGTAGTGAGGTCATGGATGAGGTTTCAGAGTCGCAGGAGTGTACTGGCAGGCAGGAAGGCGGTTTGAAGTGTGTGTACTTCAACGCAAGGAGCATCCGGAATAAGGTGGGTGAGCTTGCAGCATGGGTTGGTACCTGGGATTTCGATGTTGTGGCCATCTCGGAGACATGGATAGAGCGGGGACAGGAATGGTTGTTGCAGGTTCCGGGGTTTAGATGTTTCAGTAAGTGCAGAGAAGGTGGTAAAAGAGGGGGAGGTGTGGCATTGTTAGTCAAGGACAGTATTACAGTGGCAGAAAGGACGTTTGATGAGGACTCCTGTGCTGTACTGTTCTTTGTTCTTTGTTCTTTGACTCATCTACTGAGGTAGTTTGGGCTGAGGTTAGAAGCAGGAAAGGAGAGGTCACCCTGTTGGGAGTTTTTTATAGACCTCCGAAAAGTTCCAGAGATGTAGAGGAAAAGATTGCAAAGATGATTCTGGATAGGAGCGAAAGTAACAGGGTAGTTGTACTGGGGGACTTTAACTTTACAAATATTGACTGGAAAAGCTATAGTTCGAGTACTTTAGAGGGGTCGGTTTTTGTCCAGTGTGTGCAGGAAGGCTTCCTGACGCAGTATGTAGATAGACCAACAAGAGGCGAGGCCACATTGGATTTGGTACTGGGTAATGAACCAGGCCAGGTGTTAGATTTGGAGGTAAGTGAGCACTTTGGTGACAGTGACCACAATTCGATTACGTTTACCTTAGCGATGGAAAAGGATAGGTATATAGCAAAGGGCAAGAGTTCTGGCTAGGGGAAAGGAAATTATGATGCGATTAGGCGAGATTTAGCTGGCATAGGTTGGGGAAGGAAACTGCAGGGGATGGGCACAATTGTAATGTGGAACTTGTTCAAGGAACAGCTACTACGCGCCCTTGATAAATATGTACCTGTCAGGCAGGGAGGAAGCAGACGTGTGAGGGAACCGTGGTTTACTAAGGAGGTTGAATCTCTTGTGAAGAGGAAGAAGGAGACTTATGTTAAGATGAGTCATGAAGGCTCAGTTAGGGCACTTGAGAGTTACAAGTTAGCCAGGAAGGACCTAAAGAAAGAGTTAAGAAGAGCTAGGAGGGGACATGAGAAGTCTTTGGCAGGTAGGATCAAGGAAAACCCTAAAACTTTCTATAGGTATGTCAGGAGTAAAAGAATGATGAGGGTAAGATTTGGGCCAGTCAAGGACAGGAGTGGGAAGTTGTGCGAGGAGTCTGAAGAGATAGAAGAGGCACTAAATTAATATTTTTGGTCGGTATTCACACTGGAGAGGGACAGTGTTGTTGAGGGGAGTACTGAGATGCAGGCTGTTGGACTGGATGGGATTGATGTTCATAAGGAGGAGGTGTAATCAATTCTGGAAAGGGTAAAAATAGTTAAGTCCCCTGGGCCGGATGGGATTTATCCTAAGATCCTCTGGGAGGCTAGAGAGGAGATTGCAGAGCCTTTGGCTTTGATCTTTGTGTCGTCATTGTCTACAGGAACAGTGCCAGAAGACTGGAGGATAGCAAATGTTGTCCCCTTGTTCAAGAAGGGGAGTAGGGACAACCCTGGTAATTATAGACCGGTGAGCCTTACTTCTGTTGTGGGCAAAGCATTGGAAAGGATTATAAGAGATAGGATTTATAATCACCTAGAAAGGAAGAATTTGATTAGGGGATAGTCAGCACGGTTTTGTGAAGTGTAGGTCGTGCCTCACAAACCTTATTGAGTTCTTTGAGAAGGTGACCAAAGAGGTGGATGAGGGTAAAGCAGTTGATGTGGTGTATATGGATTTCAGCAAAGCGTTTGATAAGGTTCCCCATCGTAAGCTTTTGCAGAAAATACGGACACATGGGATTGAGGGTGATTTAGTGGTTTGGATCAGGAATTGGCTAGCTGTAAGAAAACAGAGGGTGGTGGTTGATGGGAAATATTCATCCTGGAGTTCAGTTACAAGTGGTGTACCGCAAGGATCTATTTTGGGGCCACTGCTGTTTGTCATTTTTATTAATGACCTGGATGAGGGTGTGGAAGGATGGATTAGTAAATTTGCGGATGACACTAAATTCGGTGGAGTTGTAGACAGTGCGGAGGGAAGTGGCAGGTTACAGAGGGACATAGATAAGCTGCAGAGCTGGGCTGAGAGGTGGCAAATGGAGTTTAATGCGGAAAAATGTGAGGTGATTCACTTTGGAAGGAGTAACAGGAATACAGAGTACTGGGCTAATGGTAAGATACTTGGTAGTGTGGATGAACAGAGGGATCTGGGTGTCCATGTGCATAGATCTCTGAAAGTTGGCACCCAGGTTGATAGGGTTGTTAAGAAGGCGTATGGTGTGTTAGCTTTTATTGGTAGAGGGATTAAGTTTTGGAGCCAGGAGGTCATGCTGCAACTGTACAAAACTCTGGTGCGGCCGCATTTGGAGTATTGCGTACAGTTCTGGTCGCCGTATTATAGGAAAGATGTGGAAGTGTTGGAAAGGGTGCAGAGGAAATTTACCAGGATGTTGTCTGGTATGGTGGGAAAATCGTGTGAGGAAATGCTGAGGGGCTTGAGTTGGTTTTCGTTAGAGAGAAGAAGGTTAAGAGGTGACTTAATAGAGGCATACAAGATGATCAGAGGATTTGATAGGGTGGATAGTGAGAGCCTTTTTCCTCGGATGGTGATGGCTAGCACGAGGGGACATAGCTTTAGATTGAGGGATGAGAGATATAGGACAGATGTTAGAGGTAGGTTCTTTACTCAGAGAGTTGTAAGGGCGTGGAATGCCCTGCCTGCAGCAGTGGTGGACTCATCAACATTAAGGGCATTCAAATGGTTATTGGACAAACATATGGATGACATTGGAATAGTGTAGATGAGAGGGGCTTTAGATTGGTTTCACTGGTCGGCGCAACATCGAGGGCCGAAGGGCCTCTACTGCGCTGTGATGTTCTATGTTCTGTGTTCTATGTTCCACTTTATAACAGATTAGGGGCTTGTCCAGGATTTAAACAGTCCGAGATCTTTAAATAAACCTTGAGTGAGAAGTGGAAAATCTTTTTAATTTTGGTGGCTTGTTGTCAGTCAAATCAAAAGTGAAAAAATGGCTCTTAGCATTACTGAAAAGATTCTGGGTGTTGAAGATGCTTCCCAAATTTGCCAAGAAAGTTTAGAAAGACAGAAAAAGTAGCACCTTTTATCGGGACCATTCAATGTTTTCCCCCTCTGAGCACTTCACAATTTTACCATTCTTACAAACACCAAATTCTAACTTCCTACCTCCCAGTCTACAATTACTCTCCCCAAGATCACAACGCTCTGTGCTGTAGGCCGCTGGGGAATTAGTGTTCTGCTCAGTGTGGCTGAAAAGCTGAAGTTGTGTTTGTGAGTTGAAACTGGAGAGGAGGCTCATGATCCGTGTGATTGGAATCCCAGGAGACAAACCCTGTGATGTCAGCTGTCATTGAGGCAGTTCAAGTCAGAGTGACTTTTGAAGAGAATTCCAAAGCTAGAGTGACGATTCGCACTTCCTCATGAAGGTGATGGAGATTTAAAGGAGGGATTTTGTAATTCAGCGAATATTCCAGTCAGGATGGGTTGCTGAGAAATCCATGAAACCCGTAGAGTGACACAGTGGTTAGCACTGCTGCCTCACAGCGCCAGGGACCCGGGTTCAATTCCAGCCTCGGGTCATTGTCTGTGTGGAGTCTGCACATTCTCCCTGTGTTGGTGTGGGTTTTCTCTGGGTGCTCTGGTTTCCTGCCACAGTCAGATAGACATGCTGGTTAGCTGCATTGGCCATGCTAAATTCTCTTTCAGTGTACCTGAACACATGCTGAAGTGTGGCAACTCGGGGATTTTCACAGTAACTTGATTGCAGCGTCCATGTAAACCGACTTGTGACACTAATAAATAAACTTTAAAAGTATTTTGAAACATAGAAAATCTACAGCACAAACAGGCCCTTCGGCCCCACAAGTTGTGCCGAACATATCCCTACCTTCTAGGCCTACCTATAACCCTCCATACTATTAAGTCCCATGTACTCATCCAGGAGTCTCTTAAAAGACCCTATTGAGTTTGCCTGCACCACAACTGACGGCAGCCGATTCCACTCGCCCACCACCCTCTGTGTGAAAAACTTCCCCCTAACATTTCCCCTGTACCTACCCCCTAGCACCTTATAACTGTGTCCTCTCGGAGCAGACATTTCCACCCTGGGAAAAAGCCTCTGAGAGTCCACCCGATCTATGCCTCTCAACATCTTATATACCTCTATTAGGTCTCCTCTCATCCTACGTCTCTCCAAGGAGAAAAGACCGAGCTCCCTCAGCCTATCCTCAAAAGGCATGCCACTCAATTCAGGCAACATCCTTGTAAATCTCCTCTGCACCCTTTCAATCTTTTCCACATCCTTCCTGTAATGAGGCGACGAGAACTGAGCACAGTACTCCAAGTGGGGTCTAACGAGGGTCTTATATAGCTGCATCATTATTCCCGGACTCCTAAACTCAGTCCCTCGATTGATAAAGGCCAGCACACCATACGCCTTCTTCATCACCTCCTCCACCTGCGGGGCCGATTTTAGAGTCCTATGGACCCGGACCCCAAGGTCCTTCTGATTCTCTACAGTACTAAGAGTCTTTCCCTTTATATTGTACTCCTTCATCCCATTTGACCTGCCAAAATGGACCACAACGCATTTATCTGGGTTGAAGTCCATCTGCCACTTCTCCGCCTAGTCTTGCATCCTATTTATGTCCCTCTGTAACTTCTGACATCCCTCCAGACTATCCACAACCCCACCAACCTTCGTGTCGTCGGCAAACTTACCAACCCATCCCTCCACTTCCTCATCCAGGTCATTTATGAAAATGACAAACAGCAAGGGTCCCAGAACCGATCCCTGGGGCACACCACTGGTGACCGACCTCCAATTAGAAAAAGACCCATCTATACACACTCTCTGCCTCCTTTGGGCAAGCCAGTTCTGGATCCACCGGGCAGCCGCCCCTTGGATCCCATGCCCTCTCACTTTTTCTCGAAACCTTGCATGGGGGACCTTATCGAACGCCTTGCTAAAATCCATATAAACCACATCTACCGCTTTCCCTTCGTCAATGTGTTTAGTCACATATTTGAAGAACTCCACCAGGCTCATAAGGCACGATCTGCCTTTGACAAAGCCATGCTGAGTATTCTTGAGCATACTAAACCTCTCTAAATGCTCATAAATCTTGTCCCTCAGGATCTTCTCCATCAGCTTACCAACCATGAGGTTAGACTCACCGGTCGGTAATTTCCTGGGCTATCCCTATTCCCCTTCTTGAAAATAGGAACTACATCCGCAATCCTCCAATCCTCCGGCACCTCTCCTGTCTCCATCGACGACTCAAAGATCATCGCCAGAGGCTCTGCAATCTCTTCCCTCGTCTCCCACAGTAACCTGGGGTACATCCCATCCGGACCCAGCGACTTATCTATCTTGATGCCATTCAAAGATTCCAGCACAACCTCTTTCTTAAAGTCCACATACTCAATCTTTTCAGTCCACCGCAAGCCCGCAGTACATCCACCCAGGTCCTTCTCCTCTGTGAAAACCGAGGCAAAATACTCCTTAAGCACCTCTGCCATTTCTACTGGTTCCGTACAGACTTTCCCTCCTTCACCTTTTATAGGCCCTATTCCTTCACGTCTCATCCTTTTACTCTTCACATATTTATAGAACGCCTTAGGGTTTTCCTTAATCCTACCTGCCAAGGCCTTCTCGTGACCCCTTCTGGCTCTCCTAATTTCCTTCTTGAGTCCCTTCCTACAAGCCGTATACTCTTCTAAATCCCTATCTTCGCCAAGCTCTCTGAACCTTTTGTACGCTTTCCTTTTCTTCTCAACTCGGTCCCGCACAGTTTTCGTGCACCACGGTTCCTTTAACCTACCAGCACCTCCCTGTCTGCTCGGAACGTTGTCCTGTAGAACTCTAGACAGACATTCCTGGAAAAACTGCCACCTCTCTTCAGTACATTTCCCCGAGAATACCTCCTTCCAATTTACTCCTCTAATTTGCTGCCTTATGTCTTCATATTTCCCCTTACCCCATATAAACGCTTTCCTAGCTTGCCTGATCCTCTCTTTTTCCAATGCAAGCATAAAGGAGATAGTTATGATCGCTATCCCCAAGATGCTCTCCAACTGAGAGATCTGACACCTGTCCAGGTTCATTGGTCAGTATCAGATCAAGTACAGCCTCTCCTCTTGTAGGCTTGTCCACATGCTATGTCAGGAAACCCTCCTGAACACACCTAACGATCTCCTCCCCATCCAATCCCCTTACCCTCGGGATATTCCAATCTATGTTTGGGAAATTAAAATCTCCCATCACAACAACTCTGCTATTATTGCAACTCTCCAGGATCTGTTTCCCTATCTGCTCCTCCACCTCCCTGTTACTATTGGGAGGCCTATAGAAAGCTCCCAGCAAAGTGATCGACCCCTTCCCACTCCGAACTTCCACCCACAGAGACTCTGTGGACAATCCCTCCACAGCGTACACCCTCTCTACCGCTGTGACACTATCCCTGATCAGCAGTGCCACTCCACCCCCTCTCTTGCCTTCCTTCCTGAAACATCTGAATCCGGCACCTGGAGTATCCAGTCCTGTCCCTGAGACACCCAAGTCTCCGTAATGGCCACCACATCACACTTCCAGGCATCGATCCACGCTCTGAACTCATCCCCTTTATTCACTATACTCCTGGCATTAAAGTAAACACATCTCAATCCTTTGGTCTGAGCTCTCCCCTTCTCTATCCCCCATCCATCCTCCCTCATGCACTGTCTATAACCCTTTTGTTTGCTGTTTAATGTGTAGTATTTGCCTGTTAATTCAGATGTACTCATGTTAACCATGAATATTATATATAAATATTGTAAATTATTTTATATTTTTGACTTTGTATAATGCAGTTTATTTTGTTTGTTCAAACACTGTGGAACCTTATGATTTATTTTCTTACTAAATGCTTGGGATCTCAAACTTTATCTACTTCAAACAAAATGTTACCAATCCCTGACTGGATTGTACCAAAACCTTTAGCAGTTTGGACAAGGAACATAACAAATATGAAAAGGAAATTGTGCATTTTGCCATTTGACATCAATGCAGCACAGAATCAATCCATTCAGCCTCTCGGGCATTGCTAGATTGTTAACCCTTTCCGTGGATCCATTTACAAACACTGCTGTTCCTTCATCATTGAGGGTTTCTGGATTTAAATCTTGAAACACCATTTTAGGACGTACTTCACAGCAGTGGGACCAGAAAATCCCAACCGCAGGCGAGGTTGGAGAATCCCAGCCGCGGGCGAGGTCGGAGAATCCCAGCCGCGGGCGAGGTCGGAGAATCCCAGCTACGGGCGAGGTCGGAGAATCCCAGCCGCGGGCAAGGTCGGAGAATCCCAGCCACGGGTTTCCAGCCGTCTCTCCCCTGAAAACTCTTTAGTGTTGCACTTTAGTTAATCAAGCTGCAGCTTAAATAACACAGACTGATTCCCAGCACATGGAACATAAAATAATTCATTTTGAGTTGTAATTGCTGTTGTGTTGTAGACTAATATGACCGCCAACTTAAAAAGAAATTCTAGAAACAGTGGACAGATGAGGCATAAGCAATGGTGGTTCTCTGTGCGTTATATGATTCAATGATCAGTTCACCTGCTTTTTGGTGGGATGATGACTGGTGATGAGAATATCGCCTGGCTGCTGTTCAAAAATATAACTTTTTATTACAGCCATATGAGTGAAACACACAGGACTAAGTCTCAAAACCTAACGAGGTAGTTACACCAGCAACAATGAACCTGGCACAGGATGCTACACTGAAATGTTATTCTCAATGATGTACTTGAGTCCTAGTTTGGAACTTGAATTTACAACCTTCTGACTGAGAGAGAGAAGAAAGATTTCAATTTACATAGTGGTCAGAAGTCTACCACAGATTTAAGAATTGAGTAAACTAAAGGTTTCAAAAACTTCCAATAATTTAAAGTTTGAAGAATGGGATGAGAGAGGAATTAGTCAGAGTACATCTGTGTGAGGGGATTTTGGAGAAATGAATGAGCTTTTAGCTGCAGGAAAACAAATGCTTGCCTCAGTGACTGGGGGAAGGGGTGAAGAATTGAATATAGAATTAGCTGTTAGAATTGTAAAAGAGGTGAGTTCAAAGTGGAGAGATCAGAATATAATTTACACCTATACGCTAAAAGCCTGGTCCAAGCGATTATTAGACAGAACAACATCAAAGGGAAAAACTATATATATAAAAACAGGATTAACTGGGTACAGCAGGAGAGAAGGGAGAGAGGACAACAGCTGGCAAGCAGTCAAGACCATAGCTACAGATAGCAGCTAAGAATTGGAACTCTCCCAAAAGCACGGAATTCCTGTCTCAAATCTGCTAGTTTTGAATACCTCACAGGAAAACCACGCTGAAGGGACGGAAGACTCTCCCAAACCTAAAGATAACTCTTGGGTTATTTGTTGGATTTAATTCAGATTTATACTGCATGGAATGTTGTCGTGGGGCATGGGACATTTCTTAGAATTCAGGAATGTGGACAGATGGGAATTGAGTTCGCTTCATGAGATATTGTGTGTGGAGCCATTATTGTAGTTAATTGTACCGTTGTCTTGTGTTGCAGTCTTTCTTGTTGTGTATTTCTTTTAAGTCAACAGGTATTATTTCATGGTTGATTGCAACAAGACCTAATGTTTCCTCTCTGGTCCGCAGATCTTTCCTCACGTTATACCAATTTGAAAATAACACCACTAAGAACCGGTGTTCCAAGTGACTCTCCTGGGTTTTAAGATCAGTGGGGGTCTTAACAATGAGATGAACGATAAAAACTGGGCCTGTCAATGACCCCTCCCCGCCCTCCCCCCCCCCCCCCCCCCCCCCCCCCCCCCCCCGTCCTGAGAACAAATAAAAATAATGGTGCTATGCTAAAGTGTTTTGTAGCCAATCAGGTTGTTTTGAAGTGCAGTCATGTTGAAATGTGGAAAACCTGAACCCAAATTGTACACAGCCGTCAAACAGCAATGTGAATCACCAGGCTGTTTTTATTTCTAATGCTATTGGTCACGCGATGAATATTACCCAGCACATCAGGGAGCAATCTTCTGTTCTTCTTTAATGTAGTGCCGAGGGGCCTTTCCTGGCAACCTGAGCAGGCAGATAGGGGCTTGAGTTAACATCTCGTCAGAAAGGTGTGACCCTTGACAGCGCAGCATTCCCAGGACTACACTAGAGTTTCAGCATGGATTTTGTGCTCAAACACTTTAGAGTGGGTTTTAAATCCACAATCTTCTGACGTAGAGACGAGAATGTTCCCGACTGAGCCATCCGGAGCAGAGGCAATGAGCAAAGATTAAGTGATAAGATGCACAATCCGGTCCGTGTTTGCTCCTCCGATGGAGCTGATGGGCTTCATTTTACAATCGCTGGATAACGCAGTCCGTGGCAAACAGGGTCAAGACACTCAATCCAGCGATGATTAGAGTCACAATACTGATTGGATAGATAGAGAGCTATCATACCAATGAGAAAAATGTAGATTTATCTCAGATCTTGACTGATTGCTGCAGATTATGGTTCAATTTTGACATTTTCAGGCGACTGGCAGGGAAGCCCCTCATTCAGATTTGGTGATGAGATTCAGTTAGAGCCGTATGTAATCTGACAGAGAGACTGTCGATCCTGATCGATCCAGCTACGCTACCTCGTCAAAATATTCAGCCAAAGCCCACTGTCAAATCTCATGTGTTGAGATATTTCTGCAGATTCTGGATTGAGTTATGTTTCCAGGTTAGGCTTCATGAAGAGAGATATTGGGAGAATTGTTCACAGCAGAATGTTCGAATGTATTGTCAGAAATAGTGGCGGAAGCAAAGTCTATCACAGCTTTTAACAGAGCAACAATTAAAAGTTTGAAAAATAACTTTAAAGGGTAAGGGGATTGGCACGTAGAACCATAGAATCCTGACAGTGCAGAAAGAGGCCATTCAGCCCATCAAATCTGCACTGACCCTCTGGAAGAGCATCTCACCCAGACCCTACCCCTCTTACCCTGTGAATTTAGCATGGCCAATCCATCTAACCTGCATATCTTTGGAGTGTGGGAGGAAACCGGAGCACCTAGAGGAAACCCACACAGACACGGGGAGAACGTGCAAACTCCACGCAGACAGTGACCCGAGGCCGGAATTGATTTCCTCGGGTGGATGTAGCTGTTACTAGGGGGAATAACTATAAGGTTCATGGTGGGAGATATAGGAGGGATGTCCGAGGTAGGTTCTTTACTCAGAGAGTGGTTGGGGTGTGGAATGGACTGCCTGCTGTGATAGTGGAGTCGTACACTTTAGAACTTTCAGGCGGTTATTGGATAGGCACATGGAGCACACCAGAATGATAGGAAGTGGGATAGCTTGATTTTGTTTTCGGACAAAGCTTGGCACAACATCGAGGGCCGAAGGGCCTGTACTGTACTGTACTGTTCTGTTCTATGTTCTATGTTCTATGCTGAGGGTATAAGCCTGCCCCCAGGGGTTACCTCTGGCTCAGTGTTGGCATTCCTGCTTCAGATTCAAAATGTCACGGCTTCCCCCTCACTTCAGAGAAAGCACAGCAGGCTGGCACTGTCGCGGAGCACTGAGGGAGTACTACACTCTTCGAGAGGTCATCATTCAGGTGAGCTGATAACATGAGGCCCTGGTTGTCTTTCAAGTGGGTGTTATAACTCCCATGGCAACATGAAGACTAGCTGATGGGTTCTCCCCCATATCCTGACCAATATTTATTTCTCAATCAACATCACTAAAAACAATTTGGTTTATTCTCTCTCCTGCTTCCCACCCTATCGGAGACCTTCCCTTTTATTCTCTCTTTCTCTCCCCCTTTCTCTCTCACTCTGCACTTTCTGAAAACCTGTCACATTTCCAACATTTCCCAGCTCTGACAATTGGGGGTTCTTTGTTTTCTTGGTAAAACCAACATCAGCCAATGAGAAACTCTTATTGAGCTGGGGCCCTGTTGACAGGTCCAGATGAGGATCCCAAACCTGCATTTTCCAGCAGTGAAACAGGTTCGACAATGTTACTGGGGGCAGCTTTCTAATTTGCTGCCTCTGGGCCAGCTGTCCAATTAAAGATAAGAGGGCCCAATCAGAGCATCCAATCAGAGGGACAGCAGCAGAGGGCCCAGTCAGAGCACCCAATCAGAGGACCAGCAGCAGAGGGCCCAGTCAGAGCACCCAATCAGAGGGCCAGCAGCAGAGGGCCCAGTCAGAGCACCCAATCAGAGGACCAGCAGCAGAGGGTTTAGTCAGAGCACCCAATCAGAGGGCCAGCAGCAGAGGGCCCAGTCAGAGCACCCAATCGGAGGGCCAGCAGCAGAGGGCCCAGTCAGAGCACCCAATCAGAGGGCCAGCAGCAGAGGGCCCAGTCAGAGCACCCAATCAGAGGACCAGCAGCAGAGGGCCCAGTCAGAGCACCCAATCAGAGGGCCAGCAGCAGAGGGCCCAGTCAGAGCACCCAATCAGAGGGCCCACAGTTCATAAGCATTGGCTGGCCTACCAGCTGAGGTGGTCACTGTTGGCAGACTATGAGAGTGCTTGAACATGGAGGCTCCCTGGAGAGGTAAGCATAAAGTTTGAATTTGGAGGTTCAAGTGAGCAAGCCTCTTCAGATGCTCCATTGGGCCCAGGGCAGTAACTTTCTTTGCCTGCGCCTCCATTCTGGTCCATGGAGCCTTCTGTATGCAGGCAGGTGAAGTGGGAGGTGGGGGTGTAGGGGGGGAGGGGGCAGAGGGGAATGTTCCACCACTAGTAAAATTCCAGCAGGGATGGGAAAGCCACCCTTAAACAGAATCTTTAATTACTTCAATTGTCTAATGGTTTTCCGATTGGCTGATAGCCATTTGCATGCAGTCCTCACCACTGGGAAACTTCCCCAGAGGGACTGTGTCTGGGAGCTGTTCCTGTGTGGTCCAGCTCCCCTAACCCACCCACCCGACCCACCTCCCACTCGAGCACCTTCGGGTGGGGATCACCCTCCTTGAATTCCAATGTGATGTAAAATTAGAACATTCACGAGGAGTCATAGGTTCAAGGTGAGGGGGGGAGGTTTAACACGGATATCAGAAGGACGTATTTTACACAGAGGGTGGTGGGGGCCTGGAATGCGCTGCCGGGCAAGATGGTGGAGGCGGACACACTGGGAACGTTTAAGACTTATCTAGACAGCCACATGAACAGAGTGGGAATGGAGGGATACAAAAGAATGGTCTAGTTTGGACCAGGGAGCGGCGCGGGCTTGGAGGGCCGAAGGGCCTGTCCCTGTGCTGTATTCTTTGTTCTTTGTTCTTGTATTCTAATGCATTTAAGATGATGGTAAATGTTGCAACCTTTTTTATTTAACACCCAGCGCTAAAAAATCCCCGTTCCTCCCCTACATGTTACTGGAAAGTTCTGAGAAGGTCAGAGTTTCTTGTAGCAAGCAATCCTGTGAGCAGATGTTGGTGTTCAGTTGGGATGGAGTTTGTCAGGTGTTGTTCACCGGTAAAAAGATCGTCTCATCACATTCCTATAAACAGCTGATCCTGCAGTTACCTGACCCAGCATTTTATAACTTGCTAATACATCATTACACAAAGATACTGGGACCAGAACACATACACTCTCCAGCTGAAATTCTCTGAATATGAGGAAACAAGATCCAGGCGAGCTCTCAGCTGAGTGTGAGTTGTCAGGTATTGGGAGTGGAACAGCTGACTGAACGTTAAAAGCACATGTCTTACTTAAACCCCAGAAGGTCAGATTTTGCAGGATCATGCAAAAATATAATATCCTCTTGTATTCCAGGAAAGGACACGCTAACCTTCCACAGCACGGGATGCATTTACAACATCCACTGATCGCAACATTGGAAGGAGAAAAAGCTGAATATTGGAAACAGAAATAGAACATGTTGGTCATGCAGAACCACCCAGATCAGCCAATCAGCATTACCGATAACTTTCTCGAACATCCAACCATCAGAACAATGTCGATTGGAAAATCGAGATTAATATTTTCAACAAAAATTGAGTGTTAGGGTTTCACATAGACTTCTTTCTCGGTGAATCTGTTTTGAATGAGTTAAAATCTCAGCAGTCAAAAAGTCCTTCTCAAAAGTAGTGACTGATTTGGGGAAGTCTGGCAGCTAATGGGTGCACAGCAAGCTCGAGAAACGGCAGTGTGATAGCGACCAGATAATTGGTTCTGCACATTGATTCAGGGATAAATATCGATCAGAAAAATACCATTCAATCACCGTAAAAATATGAATCAAATTCTCCCAAAATCCCCCACTGGCATTGAATTATCTATTTTATTTGCATTCTGTGACATTTTGAATATTTATATCCATATTTTGTATTAAGTGATTGGATCGTTTAAATTTACCAGATTAAAAAAAAGGTAAGAATTGAAAGAAGTTGAGATGAGTTTAATTGAAACAGGGGAGATTAGTGATTGTTCAAATTTGTTTTGATGGGTGGCACGGTGGCACAGTAGTTAGCACTGCTGCCTCACAGCGCCAGGGACCCGGGTTCGATTCCCGGCTTGGGTCACTATGTGTGTGGAGCCTGCACATTCTCCCCATGTCTATGTGGGTTTCCTCTGGCTGCTCCAGTTTCCTCCCACAGTCCCAAAGACGTGCTGGCTAGCTGCATTAGCCATGCTGAATTCTCCAGAGTGTGGTGACTCGGGGATTTTTACAGTAACTTCATTGCAGTGTTAATGTAAGCCTACTTGTGACTAATAAATAAACAGTAAATCAGGAGAGGTTATTTGGGAAGAATGGTGAGTGAGCAATGAGAGGCCAGAAACTGGGGATCATCAGTAAGATGGCAGAGGGAAAGTGAGGAAGAATGAAGCTTTTCCTGTTCTTCTCCCTGGCGCTAAACTGCCAGCTCACGTTAAAAAAAGGGTTCTGGAGAAATGAAAATGCTGGAAAAACGCAGCAGGCCAGGGAGCAGGAGAGAGAGGAAATGGGGACAACAGTGGGGTTTACCGAACAACTTGTCGTGTGATTCGCGGTGACAGGAGGCAGCTCGCCATTGGCTCGTGGTGGGTTCTTCTGGTCCCATCCTTGTGAATGGGGTTTCCTTTGAATACAACCCTCGCTGCTGGAAAACCGACAGCAGGGGGGGATGAACGGGGGATGATCCCCCTGACCTGAATGGCCAGAAAGCTTCAGTCTTTGAGTTTGTCTTCAGAGCTGGAGTTTTGGATCTTTTCCTCCTCAGATCTGAACAACCTGACAGTCATCATTTCAGTGGCTATCCTTTCTCACCTATTAGCCATCTCTCAAAGGAATTAGAGCCCGTAAAAATCATGGAAATATAAAACCCCTACAGTACCAAATCTCCGACAGAGCAATTACCCAGGCCCTATCCCCATAAAGCCATGTATTTACCCCACTACTTCCCCTAACCTACACACCGTGTAGCAATTTGACATAACCAATCAACCTAACCTGCACATCTTTGGAGTCTGGGAGGAAACCGGAGCAACCGGAGGAAACCCACGCAGACACGGAGAGAACGTGCAATCTCCACACAGACAGTGACCCGAGGCTGGAATTGAACCTGGGTTCCTGGCGCGGTGAGGCAGCAGTGTTAACCACTGTGCCACCGTGTCTGGAATCTGTGAGCTCTGAAGGATGAAGTTGTAGTTATAACTGGTGCTGGGTACCTGGTGCACATCTGCATGAATCAGCTGATGCTAGTCCTATACCAGCTGGGCATTGAGTGAGTGGAAAACCTTCCCATTGATGAAGGTGCAGGGCTGCCCAGCTGGAGTCTTTATGAAACTGTGGGTACAGTCAATGCCTCCCTGCAGCCTGGGAAAACCTTCAATCGCTGCAAAACCTCAGGCTCCATCCAGTTGACTTTGGGCATCCTGAATGGAAGAGATGGAATTTCCTGTCCATCAGAACGTTGTATCAGTGAAGATCTGTATGCAGTGCCATGCAGCAGCCTGTGTGATAGCGTCAAGGTCTCCACAGGCTGCCTGGAATGAGGCTGTTGTGAAGAAGTTCAGCACCACACTGGAGGAGGAGGTCTCGCCTGCAAGCATGACACAGAGTGACGTTACTGTGGCTCTGTGTCATGCTCGGAAACGGGCATGGGATCTATGGAAATAGGGCAAACAGGTAGGGAGGTCATGGAACCTTTACAGATTAAAGGGGAGGAGGTGCTCGCTGTCTTGAGGCAAATCAGAGTGGATAAATCCCCAGGACCGGTCAGGGTATTCCCATGGACCATGAGGGAAGCTAGTGTTGAACTTGCAGGGGCCCTGGCAAACATATTTAAAATGTCAGTATTTATGGGGGAGGTGCCGGATGATTGGAGGGTGGCTCATGTTGTTCCGTCGTTTAAAAAAGGTTCCAAAAGAAATCCGGGAAATTATAGGCCAGTAAGTTTGACGTCGGTGGTGGGCAAGTTATTGGAAGGTGTGATAAGGGATAGGATCTACAAATATTTGGATAGACAGGGACTTATTAGGGAGAGTCAACATGGCTTTGTGCGTGGTAGGTCATGTTTGACCAATCTATTAGAGTTTTTCGAGGAGGTTACCGGGGCGGCACGGTCGCACAGCGGTTAGCACTGCTGCTTCACAGTTTCAGGGTCCCGGGTTCAATTCCTAGCTCGGGTCACTGTCTGTGTGGAGTTTGCACATTTTCCTCGTGTCTGCGTGGGTTTCCTCCGGGTGTTCCGGTTTCCTCCCACAGTCCAAAGATGTGCGGGTTAGGTTGATTGGCCAGGTTAAAAATTGCCCCATAGAGTCCTGGGATGCGTAGGTTAGAGGGATTAGCGGGTAAATATGTGAGGGTAGGGCCTGGGTGGGATTGTGGTCGGTGCAGACTCGATGGGCCAAATGGCCTCCTTCTGCACTGTAGGGTTTCTATGATTTCTATGATTTCTATGAAAGTGGATGAAGGGAAGGCGGTGGATGTTGTCTACCTGGATTTCAGCAAGGCCTTTGACAAGGTCTCTCATGGGAGGTTAGTTAGGAAGGTTCAGTCACTGGGTATACATGGGGAGGTAGTAAATTGGATTAGACACTGGCTCAATGGAAGAAGCCAGAGAGTGGTTGTGGAGGATTGCTTCTCTGAGTGGAGGCCTGTGACTAGTGGTGTGCCGCAAGGATCGGTGTTGGGTCCATTGTTGTTTGTCATCTATATCAATGATCTGGATGATAATGTGGTAAATTGGATCAGCAGATTTGCTGATGATACAAAGATTGGAGGTGTCGTGGACAGTGAGGAAGGTTTTCAAAGCTTGCAGAGGGATTTGGACCAACTGGAAAAATGGGCTGAAAAATGGCAAATGGAATTTAACGCAGACAAGTGTGAGACATTGCACTTTGGAAGGACAAACCAAAGAAGAACGTACAGGGTAAATGGTAGGACTCTGATGAGTGCAGTTGAACAGAGGGATCTAGGAATACAGGTACAGAATTTCCTAAAGGTGACGTCACAAGTGGATAGGGTCGTAAAGAGTGCCTGTGGTACATTGGCCTTTATAAATCGGAGTATCGGGTATAAAAGTTGGAGTGTTATGGTAAGGTTATATAAGGCATTGGTGAGGCCGAATTTGGAGTATTGTGTACAGTTTTGGTCACCTCGTTACAGGAAGGATGTAAATAAGGTTGAAAGAGTGCAGAGAAGGTTCACAAGGATGTTGTCGGGACTTGAGAAGCTGAGTTACAGAGAGAGATTGAATAGGTTGGGACTTTATTCCCTGGAGCGTAGAAGAATGAGGGGAGATTTGATAGAGGTGTATAAGATTTTGATGGGTATAGATAGAGTGAATGCAAGCAGGCTTTTTCCGCTGAGGCTAGGGGAGAAAAAAACCAGAGGGCATGGGTTAAGGGTGAAAGGAGAAAAGTTTAAAGGGAATATTAGGGGGGGCTTCTTCACGCAGAGAGTGGTGGGAGTGTGGAATGAGCTGCTGGATAAAGTGGTAAATGCGGGGTCACTTTTAACATTTAAGAAAAACTTGGACGGGTTCATGGATGAGAGGGGTGTGGAGGGATATGGTCCAAGTGCAGGGGTTACTGAAAGTGTGACATGAACCCAAGATCCCGGTTGAGGCCGTCCTCATGTGTGCGGAACTTGGCTATCAGTTTCTGCTCAGCGACTCTGCGCTGTCGTGTGTTGTGAAGGCCCTTTGGAGAACGCTTACCCGAAGATCAGAGGCTGAATGCCCGTGACCGCTGAAGTGCTCCCCAATGTACCATGCCTCGGGACATCCTTTCCTGCAGCGTATCAGGGACCTTCAGAGCACCCTCCGTGCTCTCTTCCCACGTACTCCCCGCATTGGAGATCTCTACTGCCTCCCGAAGATACACAAGACAAACACACTTGGCCGTCCCATCGTACCGGGCAATGGGACCTTGTGCGAGAACCTCTCCGGCTATGTCGAGGGCATCCTGAAACCCATTGTACAAAAAAACCCCAGCTGTAGGAAAGGATGTCCCGAGCCATGGTACACTGGGGAAACCATGCAGACGCTACGACAGCAGATGAATGAACACCGCTTGACAATCACAAAACAAGACTGTTTTCTTCCCGTGGGGGAGCATTTCAGCGGGATCTTGGGTTCATGTCACACTTTCGGTAACTCCCACAGCTTGCCTCCTGGACTTGCAGAATCTCACTGGCTGTCCTGTCTGGAGACAATACACATCTCTTTAACCTGTGCCTAATGCTCCCTCCACTCACATTATCTGTATCCTTGAGACTTGGTAGGTTGTAAGGATTCACATTCTAATCAGTATTCTGTAACTTGATTTTGTGTCTCTGTGTGCCTTGTTTCCGAGCAGATTTCCACTCCATCTGAGGAAGGAGCAGCGCTCTGAAAGCTAATGGCATTTGCTACCAAATAAACCTGTTGGACTTTAACCTGATGTTGTCAAAACTCTTACTGCATTAAAAAACAGAAATGATTCTGACCCTGAAACATTGAAACATCGGAAATAGGAGCAGGAGGCGGTCATTCTTCCCTTTGAGCCTGCTCCACCACTCATTACGATCATGGCTGATCATCCAATTGAATAGCCTGATCCTGCCTTCCCCCTCAGGCATATTAGAGTGTGTTATTGTTTTAAGCGTGTCTCTGATTACCTTTATTACATTTTAAATTGATAATTAATTAAGGTGGGAAGGTTTGTGACAAACCCCGCTCTCAAAACATATTATTGCAAATCAGCACGATGACATCGGAGGCACCGTCCACTGCCATTACGCCCAGTATTATGTTCGGCTGCATGGGGAATGCTCCTGCTCTGGCCTGGGCCTCGACTATTCAGACACTTGCCTGCCAGCAAAGTAGTTCAGGGTCATCAGGACTGCATCTCCAACCTTGTCACTGAAAGTTTCATGCTGCAGTTTTTAAAAAAGTAAAATGGGCCCAAAATTGGGCAAGTGTGTGCACTGCGTAGAGCGCAGATTTTAGTCAAGGTCATTGCTAATGCAGCTTTGGCTGAGTAGGATATATAAATCATTGTGAAATCATTGACAAACCACGCTGCTTATGTGCTATTTTGCAGAATTGCTATAGTTTCACCATTTGTTTGTACGACAGAAACCCAGCGACAAATCTGCTCCTTCACGCAGCATTCTCTGCAAAATGTTGCTGCAATGTGCAACTAATATCTTTTTCACATGACATCAAAAAGTCTTTTGTTTCTCGATGAACAGAAGGTGTCACTTTCCATCTGAAAAATTAGCAATTTGCCAAAGACTCAAAAAATTCAGAATGTGCTGTTTCTTTGTCTTTCTTTCCTAAACTCAACGTGAGCAAAGGATTTATAAATTGTATTTTCTATAATGCCCGTCAGTTGGTAGCATTCCCGTGTCTGCAAGAATCAGAAGTACCACTCCACAAATCTGAACAGAAAGTCCAGGCTGTCTGTCCGGGGTCGTGCGAATGTAATGCTGCGTTTTTCAGAGGAGATAGTAAGTGGAGGCCCCAGCTGCCCTCTCAGACTGATGTGAAATATCCCATGACACCATTTACAGAACAGGGGAGTTATCCCGAATTCCCTGGACAGAATAGGTACTTGTCAGTGACAAAGAATTGTTATAATTCAGCGTGCGTTATGGAGCCTGCCTGGATCATAGGTTTTGTACTTTGAATTTGGCCAGGGTGAGCATGAGATGCTTCGCTTCAGGTATGATTCAAATGACTCAATAGGGAGCTTTTATCAAACAAAGTTTATTTAAGAACACAGTTGGCATCGAGCAATATTTTTTACCCATTACAAACAAAAGAAAACCAACCATGATAACTTATAAACCTTAACAACTAAACTTGGACGGGTACATGGATGAGAGGGGTGTGGAGGGATATGGTCCAAGTGCAGGTCAGTGGGACTAGGCAAAAAATGGTTCGGCACAGACAAGAAGGGCCAAAAGGCCTGTTTCTGAGCTGTAATTTTCTATGGTTTCTATGGTTTCTAAATGCAATGTACCAGCCAGTTAAACCTCCTTATAAACATGCACCTGCCGCAGGTTTAACACAGAAAATATGAACGCTCACGTGATGCTGGAACTTAGTCCTCTGGTTGGTGAATATAAACTCTGACTTCCCAGTCTTGTAATTTCCAACAGCCCTTGTGCTAGAAATAATGCCACTGCTAGCCTCTGGCCTTTAGCCAGCAAACCACTGCAAGAGACATGATTCTCACTCCAGGAAGGCAGGAAGACCTGCTTCCAGCTAGCCAGCAGAATTTACAGTACCAGGAAGAGAGAGAGAAACCCTGCTTTTCAATCTGATGCCCAAACATCTTCTAAACTAAAACAACAGCCAGCAGCCCAAAACGGAAAATGAAAGAAGTTCTGTCACCTGACCTGTCAATCATTTTTCCCCCTGACACTGCAAAAGGTCGTAAAATCCTGGACACTGCATGCAGCCCAGTGCAAAAATAAACAAAACCCCGTTTGAACCATTGAAGCAGCAATAAAGGGACTGCTAAGCAGACAGCCCAGAAACAAAAGCTTCTTATAATTGCAGAGAGCATGATTAAAACAAAAACATTTCTCAGAGGCACACTAGCATCACAGAACAAAATAGCTGATCTGCCCATTATAGAGTTATAGAGATTTACAGCATGGAAACAGGCCCTTTGGCCCAACTTGTCCATGCCACCCTTTTTTAAAAAACACCTAAGCTAGTCCCAATTTCCCACATTTGGCCCATATCCCTCTATACCCATCTTACCCATGTAACTGACTAAATGCTTTTTAAAAGACAAAATTACCTCACTGCTGTTTGTGGGAGACTGCGGTGTGCAAACTAATTATCACATTACCACATTACAGTCATGACAAATACAAAACACTAAAGTGTTATATTAGTTGTAAAACAATTGGCAGAATCCTGATGTCCTGAAAGTCTCTGATGAAAAGCTTTTGACCAGAATTCTCCGGTCTCGCACACCCCGTTACTGCTAGTTTAAAGTTTATTTATTAGTGTCACAAGTAGGCTTACATTAACACTGCAATAAAGTTACTGTGAAAATCCCCTAGTCACTACACTCCGGCGCCTGTTTGGGTACACTGAGGGAGAATTTAGCATGGCCAATGCACCTCACCAGCATATATTTCGGGCTACACATGAGAACGGAGAATTTGGCGCTCATCCAAGTCTCCATTTGCTGCAGCGGTTCTGGAAAATCCCAGCTGTGGACAAGGTCAAAGAATTCCAGCCTCAATTTCTTTCAAAACCAGTTTTAAAACTATTGAAATAAGTGAAGTGAAAATTGGAGAGAAGCATTTCTGCTAATTTCTTCTCGACTCTCCTTCCAAACCCCTCACAGAAACAATAATGTGTGAAGCAGAGTCAGTGAACTTTTGAGAGGGTTCCAGGGTGAAAGGTCCATTGAACTGGAATTGTTACCGATATCTTTAATTGAAAGCCAAGTAAAAGTGACAGTGAGACTAGGCTTCGAGTCTCCCATTGTTCTGTGAGCCTCAGTGGAAGGAGGATCCGGCACGGCGAGGAATCAGCTGCTGATCTGCTCAGAGCTCACGTTACTCAGCTACAGGAGATCAGTTTCATATCCTGTCTCTAATAACAAAACAGAAAGGTTCACGATTAAAGTATGAGGGACACAAGATATCTTGGAAGCTCTTTGCATTCATCGGGTAATAGACTGCTTTAAAAAAAACACTTAAAATGTCTGTTACTGCTTCACCAAACAGATGCACAAGATTTCTTTAGATGTTGCTTCTAATGCAAAAAAAAATTGGAAAGATGTTAATGCAGTGGGATTGATAAGGTTCTGCAATGCAAATGGAAGTGAGTGCCTGTGTGGGAGTGTGGTGGGAGCTTGTGTTCAGGAAGTAGGACAATGACTCAAATCTTTCATTTTCTGTTTGACATAAAGATATTTATACTTCATAACTAAAGCATCTGATTTCAGATGATGGGATAAGATCAGTACACAGGCAGTCATCACAGCCAACATCAAGCAAGCTACTGTCTCATTTTAATAGCCAGTACCGAATCTTTACAGTGAAATTGAATAACCATTGAATTGGAATGTGATGCAGCAATCATTGCAAATACAGTGAAGCACATCCAGGAAAAACATCATTCAGATCACTAATGGCCAGAATGCCAGCACCAAATGATACCCATTATTGCACACACAACTTCACCACTTTCTGTCATTTGAATTACTGCTCATTGGTTCCTTGTAAATAGAACAAAAGGAATTGTTTCATTTTTATATAATATTTTTTATGACTTGAGAATGTCCCAAAACATTTTTAACAGTGCCAGCTGCGGCCGATTTGGTAGCACCTTTACATTCTGAGTTTGAAGGCCATGGCTTCAAGTCCCTGTCAATAGGCCTAAACATGTGAGAACCATGCTGACACTTTGCTTTATGCATTTATGGGATGTGGGTGTTGCTGGCTAGGCCAGCATTTATTGCCCAACCTTAATTGCCCCTGGAGAAGGTAGTGGTGAGCTGTTTTGGGAATCTCCGCCGTCCATGCGGTGTAGGTACACCCACAGTGCTGTAGGAAGGGAGTTCCAGGATTTTGACCCAGTGACAGTGAAGGAATGGCGATATATTTCCAAATCAGGGTGGTGAGTGACTTGGAGGGGATCATCCAGGAGATAGTGTTCCCAAGTATCTGCTCTTGTCCTTCTGGGTGATGGAAGTTGTTGGTTTGGAAGGTGCTGCTGAAGGAGCCTTGGTGAGTTGTTGCAGTTCATCTTGTAGATGGTACACACAGCTGCCATTGTTCTTCAATGGTGGAGGGGGTGTATATTTTTGGAAGGGGTGCCAATCAAGCAGGTTGCTTTGACCTGGATGCTATCAAGCTTCCTGAGTGTTGTCGGTGCTGCACTGATCCAGGCAAATGGAGATTATTTCTTCACACTCCTGACTGGAGATGGTGGACTCCCAGTGTCAAACTGAGGTGCAGGTGAGATGTTAAAGCTAGGCCCTGACTGCCCCCTCAGGTGAGTACAAACTATCAAAGCGCAGAGGAATATGGAGTTCTCCCTGCTCTCTTGGTCAATACTTTTCTCTCCACCAACCTCAGGAAATAATACAGATTAAATGATCATTATTTTGTTCTTGTTTACGGAATCTTGCTATGTATAGATGAGCTGCTGCATTTCCTACAGTACAACAGTAACTATTCTTCAGAAGTAATTCATTGGCTGGAAAAGCACTTACAATGTCCTGAGGTTGTGAAAAGTGGTTTATACATCAGAGTTTCCATTTTGTTAATGGCCAAATAACCACTTTTGATACATCGCCACTTGTCATGTAGGATGTGTGGCAGTTAATTGATACACAGCAACATCCCACTTGATAGCACTATGACAATGACTGGAGAATGTGTTTTCAGAAAGGGATGAATAGTTTTACAAAGTGTCGGTGCAGTCAATGAACCCAACTATGTCCAGAGGTTAACTGAGCCTCACACATCAAGGTGACCAAAAGGCAAAATCCTGTAGCTGATGGAAATCTGAAATATAGACAGAAAATGCTGAAAAGACTCAGCAGGTCAAGCAGTATCTACACTGAAAGAAACCGAGTGAACAACCTTTCAGAGCTCCATGAAAGTGGAGTCACAGGTGGGCAGGGTGGTGAAGAAGGCATTCGGCATGCTTGGTTTCATCGGTCAGAACATTGAATACAGGAGTTGGGACGTCTTGTTGAAGTTGTACAAGACATTGGTGAGGCCACACTTGGAATACTGTGTGCAATTCTGGTCACCCTATTATAGAAAGAATATTATTAAACTAGAAAGAGTGCAGAAAAGATTGACTAGGATGCTACTGGGACTTGATAGCTTGAGTTATAAGGAGAGGCTGGATAGACTGGGACTTTTTTCCCTGGAGCGTAGAAGGCTGAGGTGTGATCTTATAGAGGTCTATAAAGTAATGAGGGGTATAGATCAGCTAGATAGTCAACATCTTTTCCCAAAGGTAGGGGAGTCTAAAACTGGAGGGCATAGGTTTAAGGTGAGAAGGGAGAGATACAAAAGGGTCCAGTGGGGCAATTGTTTCACACAGCAGGCGGTGAGTATCTGGAACGAGCTGCCAGAGGTAGTAGTATAGGCGGGTACAGTTTTGTCTTTTAAAAACCATTTATACAGTTACATGGGTACGATCGGTATAGAGGGATATGGGCCAAATGCGGGCAATTGGGACTAGCTTCATGGTAAAAATTGGGCGGCATGGGCAAGTTGGGCTGAAGGGCCTGTTTCCATGCTGGAAACCCCTCTCACTGACTGTAACCTTCATCAAAACTGGAAAAGGTAGAAAGAGGTTTTAAACAAGTGCAGAAGCAGGGAGGAATAGATCAAAAGCGAAGGCCTGTGATAGGGTAGGAGACAGGGGTGATTAACCAAGAAGTTTGACAAAGTCCCTCATGGTAGGCTAGTGAAAAAGGTTGGATCTCATGGGATAAAGGGGGAGGTGGCTAGATGGGTGGAGAACTGGCTTGGTCATAGAAGACAGAGGGTGGTAGTGGAAGGGTCTTTTTCCGGCTGGAGGCCTGTGACTAGTGGTGTTCCGCAGGGCTCTGTATTGGGACCTCTGCTGTTTGTGATTTATATAAATGATCTGGAAGAAGGAGTAACTGGGGTGATCAGTAAGTTTGCGGACGACACAAAACTGGCAGGACTTGCAGATAGTGAGGAACATTGTCAGAGGCTACAGAAAGATATAGATAGGCTGGAAATTTGGGCAAAGAAATGGCAGATGGAGTTCAATCCTGATAAATGCGAAGTGATGCATTTTGGTGGGAATAATGTAGGGAGGAGCTACACGATAAATGGAAGAACCATAAAGGGTGTAGAGACACAGAGGGACCTGGGTGTGCAAGTCCACAGATCTTTGAAGGTGACGTCACAGGTGGAGAAGGTGGTGAAGAAGGCATATGGCATGCTTGCCTTTATAGGACGGGGCATAGAGTATAAAAGTTGGGGTCTGATGTTGCAGATGTATAGAACGTTGGTTCGGCCGCATTTGGAATACTGCGTCCAGTTCTGGTCGCCACACTACCAGAAGGACGTGGAGGCTTTGGAGAGAGTACAGAGGAGGTTTACCAGGATGTTGCCTGGTATGGAGGGGCTTGGTTATGAGGAGAGATTGGGGAAACTGGGGTTGTTCTCCTTGGAAAGACGGAGGATGAGGGGAGACTTAATAGAGGTGTATAAAATTATGAAAGGCATAGATAGGGTGAACGGTGGGAAGCTTTTCCCCGGGTCGGTGGTGACGTTCACGAGGGGTCATAGGTTCAAGGTGAAGCGGGGGAGGTTTAACACAGATATCAGAAGGACGTATTTCACACAGAGGGTCGTGGGGGCCTGGAATGTGTTGCCGGGCAAGGTGGTGGAGGCGGTCACACTGGGAACGTTTAAGACTTATCTAGACAGCTATATGAACAGAGTGGGAATGGAGGGATACAAAAGAGTGGTCTAGTTTGGACCAGGGAGCGGCGCGGGCTAATTGTTCGTTGTTTCTCGTTTCAAGGCATCATTCTATGATCATCTTGCTGGTGCCAGTACAGAGCGAGACTGCGGATAGTTGGGAACCTGTCTCGGGGACAGGGAATTCAGATGGTGTTCGTAAAGCAGAAGTGGAAATGAATAGGGTTGGGAAGCATTTTCTGATCAGGGCCAGTGTGATCTCCTGGACTCGTTTCGATCGCCTCAGGGGGTCGGAGAGGAATTTCCCAGATTTTTTTTTTCCCCATATTGGCCCTGGGGTTTTCACTCTGGGTTTTCGCCTCTCCCTGGAGATCACATGGTCTGGAATGGGGGGTTGGGGGTGAGTTAATAGGTTGTGATGAACAAAGCATCGTAGCTGTGAGGGATAGGATATTGGTATGTAGATAGGCTGGAAAATTGGGCGGGGATCCTGGATTCAGGATTCAATCCTGGACCGGGGAGCGGCGCGGGCTTGGAGGGCCGAAGGGCCTGTTCCTGTGCTGTATTGTTCTTTGTTCTTTGTTCTTTGAGTCCCCTTTGGGAGATGAACTGGATTGTGCACAGGTTCCAGTGCCGCTGCGATACCCCTCAGAGTCAAAGAAACTACGGACTTCTTTTCCAAATCTTTGCTGTGAATGGGCTCTTCCAATTGGCTAAAATACTGAGTGTGTGAGAGACATCAACAAAATCCCAGCAAAGTGTCAATATCTTCAGCGGGCAGCAGCTGAGGGATCTGAAGAAAATGTCACTGGCACTTGATCCCCTAGAAATCTACCTGCACCCTTGATTCTGCTTCTTGTCTTAGCAAATGAGTAATATAAAGACAATGGGTGCGATCGTATTGTCCATTCACTCCACACTTCCGCTGCTGCAAAGATGGAGAATTTGGTGACAAGCCAAATCTCCTTTCACTGCAGCGGGATGGGAAAATCCCGCCGGTGTAAATAGTCGGAAAATTCCGGTTCATATATTTTGCTACCATTCACATTCTCTGTGGAGTGATGTACAATTTTGGTGCAGTCATCCAGGAGATTTGAGGTAAGGTGAGATATCCTTGAAAGAGTAAAACCTACCGGAGGATAAGAGTATTTGCTTTAACACTGGGAATAGAAATCTGTCCAAACCATAGTTAATGGTTTCATTTGAAATAGAAGCACTTACAGTCTCAGTGCCTGAGAGCACAGCAGGAGTGCTCTTGGCCCATTGTAACTGTTGGCTCTTTGAAGAGGCTATCCAATTAGCCCTATTCCTTTGCTCCATTCCCATAACCCTGCAAATGGTTCCTTTCCAAGTCTTTAACCAATTCACTTCTGCAAGTTGTTATTGAACCTGCTTCCACCGTCCTTCCAAGCAGCGTGTCACAACTCGCTGAGTAAAAATAAATCCTCTCACCGTAGCCTTTGGGTCAATTTGCCCTCTTCTGTCTCTCCTTCTCCTGGAGATATTGAGTAAAATCATGGTAGAACACATTCCTAATTGCCCTTGTGAAGGTCGTGCTGAATCATTGCTGTCCCTGGATTTTCACAGTAACTTCATTGCAGTGTTAATGTAAGCCTCCTTGTGACATTAATAAATAAACTTTAAAACCATGTGATGTAGGCACAACCACAGTGCTGTTAGGGATGATTTCAAGGATTTTGAACCAGTGACGGTTAAGGAATAGCAGCGTATTTCCAAATCTGGATGATGTGCGGATTGGAAGGGAACTTAAAAATGGTCACATCTGTTGTATAGAGAGTTAATGTACATACGTAAATATACGGGCAGCATGGTGGCACAGTGGTTAGCACTGCTACCTCACAGTGCCAGGGACCCTGGGCGGCACGGTGGCACAGTGGTTAGCACTGCTACCTCACAGCGCCAGGGACCTGGGGGTGCACGTGGCACAGCGGTTAGCACTGCTACCTCACAGTGCCAGGGACCCAGGGTGGCACGGTGGCACAGTGGTTAGCACTGCTACCTCACAGAGCCAGGAATCCGGATTCAATTCTGGCCTTGGGTCACTGTTTGTATGGTGTTTGCATGTTCTCCCGTGTCTGGCTTCCTCTGGGTGCTCCGGTTTCATCCCACAGTCCAAAGTGCTGCAGTTAGCTGCCCCTTAGTACCCCAAGATACGTAGATTAGGGGGATTGGTGGGGTAAATGTATGGGGTTACAGGGATAGAGCGGGGTTTAGCCTGCGTAAGATGCTCTGTCGGAGAGTTGATGCAGATTTGATGGGCCGAATGGCCTCTATCCGCATTGTAGGGATTCTATGATTCTGTGACAGATGAACCCCACTAGTTCCATAAAGAGTCACTGATTGATCTCCCTGTGGGGCTTGTTGAGTACGAGTTCCCCTGGTAACGGGCAGTGGCCTGCTCAGCTGCAACTCATTACCTGAACTTTTTATAAGGCAGGCCAAGGACTAGGCCTGGGTTAGATACTCTGCCGGAGAGTTGGTGCAGACTGGGTGGGCTGAATAGTCTCCTTCTGCACTGTGGGGATTCAATGTTTCAATAACCAACCGCTATATAGAAAAACATAGGAACATAGAAAAACTACAGCACAAACAGGCCCTTCGGCCCCACAAGTTGTGCCGAACATATCCCTACCTTCTAAGCCTACCTATAACCCTCCATCCTATTAAGTCCCATGTACTCATCCAGGAGTCTCTTAAAAGACCCTATTGAGTTTGCCTCCACCACCACTGATGGCAGCCGATTCCACTCGCCCACCACCCTCTGTATGAAAAACTTCCCCCTAACATTTCCCCTGTAACTACCCCCCAGCACCTTAAACCTGTGTCCTCTCGTAGCAGACATTTCCACCCTGGGAAAAACCTCTGAGAGTCCACCCGATCTATGCCTCTCAACATCTTATATACCTCTATTAGGTCTCCTCTCATCCTACGTCTCTCCAAGGAGAAAAGACCGAGCTCCCTCAGCCTATCCTCATAAGGCATGCCACTCAATCCAGGCAACATCCTTGTCGATCTCCTCTGCACCCTTTCAATCATTTCCACATCCTTCCTGTAATGAGGCTACCAGAACTGAGCACAGTACTCCAAGTGGGGTCTGACGAGATTCTTATATAGCTGCATCATTATCCCCGGACTCCTAAACTCAATCCCTCGATTGATAAAGGCCAGCACACCATACGCCTTCTTAACCACCTCCTCCACCTGCAGGGCCGATTTTAGAGTCCTATGGACCCGGACCCCTTCTGATCCTTTACAGTACCAAGAGTCTTTCCCTTTATATTGTACTCATTCATCCCATTTGACCTGCCAAAATGGACCACTACGCATTTATCTGGGTTGAAGTCCATCTGCCACTTGTCCGCCCAGTCTTGCATCCTATATAATTGAACAAAAGTTAAAGTTTACAAACAACCTTGCCTTCTGTATTCTTTATCAATCCTAAGCAATCCTAGCCAATGTGCAGACCCACGATGATGATAATAGTCTGCTGTCCTTCCTTGTCCTTCTTGGTGTCAGAGGTTGCAGGTTTGGAAGATGCTGTCACAGCAAGGTTGTTGAGTTTCTGCAGCGCATCTTGATGGTACACACAGCTGCCACTGGGGATGATGTTTAAACTGGTGGATGGGACGTTGATAAAGCAGATTGCTTTGTTCTGAATAGTGCTGAGCTTCCTGGGTCATCCAGGCAGGTAGAAAGTATTCCATCACACTAATGCCTTAGACTTTGAGGAGCCAGAAGGTGAGCCACAGAATTCCCAACTTCTTGGAGCCAAAGTATTACATGGCAAGTCCAATTCAGTTTCTGGTCAATGCTAACCCCCTGGATTTTGATAATGGGAGATTCAGTTTTGGTAATGCCATTAAATATATTAAACATAGAGAGTAGAATGATGTGATGGAAATTGTCTAGTTTGGATTTGTCTGAATGTGCCTTGGTGATTTTCCACATTGTCGGGTAGATGCTTGGCTCGGGCTGCACTATCATGTGTGATGCACACATCTTTCTTTATGTTACCCAATCAGCATTGCTTTCTCTGTGGAGGTTTCCTCAGGTATAACTTGATTTACAAATGGGCCATTTTAATGAAAAGGATTCTCTTTCTGAAACCCATTTCGAATGGTGCTGAAGGCTGATTGCTTCCCTGTAATGAGGTTACAAAGCTGCTAACATTCTCTCTCACAATTTCACCCATTCTTATCATATTAAAAAAAATAAAAAACAGCCTCATGAAATATTGATGCTTTTCTCGAGTTAAGTACAGCTCCAAACATTTCTTAAAAGCAAGTAAGATCTAAGTATGTTGGCTTTTATTTGAAATTCAGTTATGCACTGTTATTCATCATTCTCTGAAGGAATCGATCAGAGCTTCAGTTTTCGGAATCTGTTCAATGTTCATTGCTGCTGTCAATTGGAGAAATTTAATTTAATAAAACAAGGAAATCATTATGAAGGTATCTGGTCGCTTGACATCTGATCACCATCAGTGCTGATTTAAAACAACTTCTAACAACGAGGAGGCTAGTTTTCTGTTTTCTTGTGAAAATAGATTGAATTATGGAATGTGATTACAAAACAGTCTTTGGACTCTAATACAGCAAAAAAAGGGTTTTGACTTATTGAGTCGTTCTGATACGAGGGTTTAGTGGTTTCTTTGTGTATTATTGACAAGATCATCGCATTACAGTTTTCGCAGGAAATTGGATGGAATCCCATGTGATAAAGATGAAATTCAGTCACTGTAAATCTTAGACTTGACAGTAAGCCATTAACACAACTGGAAGCTTTTATATGGCCAATAGGTGGCTAATGGATGTCTAATAGCGCGTAAATGTTAATGGTTTGCCATCAGCAGCACTTCTGAGGACAACAGTGAACACAGAAAATAACTACAGAAACATTCCCGTTACCAGAAGCAGTGCTGAACTCCAAAAGCGGAGTAAATACTGCGAGTGAAGGAAGAGGCTGCCAGGAACCATGACTACCAGATGCCAAGTGACTCTCCCGCACAACCTATTTACAGCATTAAAATGATTTTCACATGTGCATTCTTACATCCGTTGCTCTCACACCCGTGTCCCTGCCCTCAACTGCCTGAGCTTCAAACCGTGTAATAATCTCCTCAAATCTCTCTGCCCTCTCTAATTCTCTCTCCCCCTTTCATTCACTTCATGGCCTGAATTTTCTGTTACTTCCGGATCGTCCATTCCCACCAACAGCAAACACCCACCAATAGCGAACAGAGTGAAGGTGGAACCTTCCATCGCATAAAACCAAGTTCTTTGGCTAAGATTTTGGGCTTTTGATGTAACAACTCTTTAAAGTTTATTTATTTATTAGTGTCATAAGTAGGCTTACATTAACACTGCAATGAAGTTACTGTGAAGATCCGCTAGTTGCCACACTCCGGCACCTGTTCAGATACACTGAGGGAGAATTTAGCACAGCTAATGCACCCAACCGTATAAATCTCAGTATCAAATTTTGCCTCTCAATGCTGCTGCGAAGCTTTGAAACGTTTTGTTGTGCTAAAGGCGCAATATAAATTCACATTTCCATTATTTCACTCCCACTGACCCTCCCACACTGTTAATGTAAAATGAGGCTTTCACTGGAATTTTGCCGCTCCACCCGGGCAAGGGGCGGACAATGGGAAGGTCCGATGACCTCGGGCGGGATTTTCCGGTCTCAGGTCGAGGCCATAAAATCCCGCCCCATGTGTTCCTAAGATCTCGGGAAGAGACAATATCAGGGACCAACTTAAACTTTCTGTCAGTAAGACCTGGAAACACTCAGCTGGTCAGGAAGATGGACAGAGAGGTGGAGGTTACCTTGCTGAGGTTAGAACTTACACAAGCCAATTCATAGAACATAGAACATAGAACATTACAGCGCAGAACAGGCCCTTCGGCCCACGATGTTGCACCGACCAGTTAAAAAAAAACTGTGACCCTCCAACCTAAACCAATTTCTTTTCGTCCATGAACCTATCTACGGATCTCTTAAACGCCCCCAAACTAGGCGCATTTACAACTGATGCTGGCAGGGCATTCCAATCCCTCACCACCCTCTGGGTAAAGAACCTACCCCTGACATCGGTTCTATAACTACCCCCCCTCAATTTAAAGCCATGCCCCCTCGTGCTGGATTTCTCCATCAGAGGAAAAAGGCTATCACTATCCACCCTATCTAAACCTCTAATCATCTTATATGTTTCAATAAGATCCCCTCTTAGCCGCCGCCTTTCCAGCGAAAACAATCCCAAATCCCTCAGCCTCTCCTCATAGGATCTCCCCTCCATACCAGGCAACATCCTGGTAAACCTCCTCTGCACCCTCTCCAAAGCCTCCACATCCTTCCTGTAATGTGGGGACCAGAACTGCACACAGTACTCCAAGTGCGGCCGCACCAGAGTTGTGTACAGTTGCAACATAACGCTACGACTCCTAAATTCAATCCCCCTACCAATAAACGCCAAGACACCATATGCCTTCTTAACAACCTTATCTACTTGATTCCCAACTTTCAGGGATCTATGCACACTTACACCTAGATCCCTCTGCTCCTCCACACTATTCAAAGTCCTCCCGTTAGCCCTATACTCAACACATCTGTTATTCCTACCAAAGTGAATTACCTCACACTTCTCCGCATTAAACTCCATCCGCCACCTCTCGGCCCAACTTTGCAACCTGTCTAAGTCTTCCTGCAAACTACGACACCCTTCCTCACTGTCTACCACACCACCGACTTTGGTGTCATCAGCAAATTTGCTAATCCACCCAACTATACCCTCATCCAGATCATTAATAAATATTACAAACAGCAGTGGCCCCAAAACAGATCCCTGAGGTACACCACTTGTAACCGCACTCCATGATGAATATTTACTATCAACCACCACCCTCTGTTTCCTATCCGCTAGCCAATTCCTGATCCAATTTCCTAGATCACCCCCAATCCCATACATCTGCATTTTCTGTAGAAGCCTACCATGGTGAACCTTATCAAACGCCTTACTAAAATCCATATATACCACGTCCACTGCCTTGCCCCCATCCACCTCCTTGGTCACTTTCTCAAAAAACTCAATAAGGTTAGTAAGGCACGACCTACCTGCCACAAAACCATGCTGACTATCACCTATCAATTCATTACTCTCCAAATAACTATAAATCCTATCCCTTATAATTTTTTCCAACATCTTGCCGACAACAGAAGTGAGACTCACCGGTCTATAATTCCCGGGGAAGTCTCTGTTCCCCTTCTTAAACAATGGGACAACATTCGCTAACCTCCAATCTTCTGGTACTATACCAGAGGCCAACGACGACCTGAAGATCAGAGCCAGAGGCTCTGCAATCACTTCTCTTGCCTCCCAGAGAATCCTTGGATAAATCCCATCCGGACCAGGGGATTTATCTATTTTCAGACCCTCCAGAATATCCTGCACATCCTCCTTATCAACTGTAATACTGTCTATTCTACTCCCCTGCAACCCAGTGTCCTCCTCAGCTATATTCCTGTCCCCTTGCGTGAACACCAAAGAGAAATATTGGTTCAATGCTTCACCAATCTCCTCCGGTTCCACACATAACTTCCCTCTGCCATCTATAACTGGCCCTAAACTTGCCCTAACCAACCTTCTGTTCTTGACATACCTATAGAATTCATTCAGGCATCAAATGTTAACAGCAGACAGTCAAAGGCCAACGACAGGAAGACCATACTCCTTGTATGAAAATGCTGTCTGCAAATTGTTCTCAGTCGTTCTCAGTTACTGTGTACTGATATTGTATCACTCGCCCTCCTCTCTCTCTCCCCCAGCTCAATCTCTTTCTGTACTTTGGGCATCATTTTGCCATTTTTCAGACACTGTCATCACGGGTGGGAGAAGCGGAAGGTCGCCTCCTGGTGACACTGGCGAGTTTCACAACCGGCTTTTTAAACTGATGGACAAAGAAAAGGTGTGGGTCCAACGATGGCACACTGGCAGGAGGAGGGGAGGTGGCTCCGATTGATCCAGGGTTTCTGGAACTGCCCTCCTGCCCTCCACCATGGAACCCTTCCCTCCCCTCCACCCCTGGCACCTCTACACGGAATACTGCACCCCAGCACCACCACAGAGCCCTGCCAGGTGGAAACAGAAATCGAACCCCCAACACAACACACCACACCTCCCCACCCCCCACCCCCCCATGGAGCATCCCCCATCACTGTCCCCTGGACTGTAGCAGGAGGCAGTATGAAAGGGCAGTGCCCGCATAGAGTCATAGGGCCCAATTTTACCATTGCATCGGGCGTGAAAACTTGGTAAAGTCGGGTGTGAGGCGATTAACACAATCCCTGCCCACATCCGCACAGATGCCCACTTTACCAATGCCTGAAAATGGCTGCAATCTGATTCGCACCCGAAATGGATGCAATGGTGATTTAAATGCATTTACATGCATTTGAATTGAATTAATGGGCTGTCCGCCCAACATTGTCAGCATTTCCCCCTTTATCGCGTTTGTGCGTCCAGATTCGGCACGAAACAGATCTGCTCGGCAAAGGTCTGTTTCGGGCTCTCCAGCTCCTGAAGAGGTAAGTTCAGAGTTTCCAATGGCTCTCTAACTCAGATCGATGGTGGGGAGGCGGGAGAAGGAGGCAGGCCTGATCATTCTCTGGTGGTGGGGCGGGGAGGGGGGTGGCAAGGGAGGTGGGCCAGCTTATTCTCTGGTGCGGGAGGGAGGGAGGAGGTGGGTCAGATGTATCACTGGTGGGGGGGAGGGAGGGAGGCCAGATTATTGTCTGGTGCGGGGTGGGGGGGGAGTTAATTCTATCCCATCACATTTCTGACTCTGATCATTCCTGTTATAAATGCAACTTAGATTATATTTCACTTGCCATGAATGTATTTTTCCCCTACACCAGCAAGTTCAGAAGAAGTAGAAATGATCTTATTACCATTTCCCAAATTATCTTCGAAACTTGGAAATGCAGCTTGAAGAATTTACTGCAAGTTGGCTGTTGCTGAACACAATTGCAAAGGTTGTTGAATCAAGCAGCGGTTATTTGTACACGCACCTATATGTTTCATTACACAGCTTCAGTAAAGGCCTGGATGTGTACCTGGGTGGATTTTGCAAGTACAGGCAGCAGAGAGAAGGGATTCCACAGCGAGAAAAGTGCACGTGCACTTAATGAGTGAAACCGTCAAAATACTCGGCTGTGAGTATGTGAAATATACTGGGAGGGAGGCCAGATGGATCTTCGGTTGGGGGGGGAGGCCGCTGCCACTCTGCGGGCGATCATGGAGGGGGTAAGGGGGGCAGGGGGTCGCAATCGGTCTGGGTAGCGGGGGGAGGTGGGTGGATAAGGGAGAAAGTCATGTTGTGGGGGTGATGTCTGTGGGGGCCATCGCTCTCGCTTTTCGCTCCTGAGCCGCTTTATCCACTTTTTGTGGCTCAGGAGCAATGTGGACAGTCACGCGATTTTCAAATTTTTTTCCTCACTGCTCATGCGCAGTTCAGAGCTCCGATCGTTCCGGGCGCCCTAAGCCCCGACCACAGCGCGATTCAGACCTGTGATTTTTTTGCAGGCTGAGTGCATATGGGGGGCGCCTGAGAACAGATTTCCAAGTCGGATCTGAATTGTGCCCAGATTCAGCACTTAGAATGAAAATGGTAAAATCGGGCCCATAGAGTCATAGAACATAGAACATAAGAACATAAGAACATAAGAAATAGGAGCAGGAGTAGGCCATCTAGCCCCTCGAGCCTGCCCCGCCATTCAATAAGATCATGGCTGATCTGACGTGGATCAGTACCACTTACCCGCCTGATCCCCATAACCCTTAATTCCCTTACCGCTCAGGAATCCATCCATCCGCGCTTTAAACATATTCAGCGAGGTAGCCTCCACCACCTCAGTGGGCAGAGAATTCCAGAGATTCACCACCCTCTGGGAGAAGAAGTTCCTCCTCAAGTCTGTCTTAAACCGACCCCCCTTTATTTTGAGGCTGTGTCCTCTAGTTTTAACTTCCTTACTAAGTGGAAAGAATCTCTCCGCCTCCACCCTATCCAGCCCCCGCATTATCTTATAAGTCTCCATAAGATCCCCCCTCATCCTTCTAAACTCCAACGAGTACAAACCCAATCTCCTCAGCCTCTCCTCATAATCCAAACCCCTCATCTCCGGTATCAACCTGGTGAACCTTCTCTGCACTCCCTCCAATGCCAATATATCCTTCCTCATATAAGGGGACCAATACTGCACACAGTATTCCAGCTGCGGCCTCACCAATGCCCTGTACAGGTGCATCAAGACATCCCTGCTTTTATATTCTATCCCCCTCGCAATATAGGCCAACATCCCATTTGCCTTCTTGATCACCTGTTGTACCTGCAGACTGGGCTTTTGCGTCTCATGCACAAGGACCCCCAGGTCCCTTTGCACGGTAGCATGTTTTAATTTGTTTCCATTGAGATAGTAATCCCATTTGTTATTATTTCCTCCAAAGTGTATAACCTCGCATTTATCAACGTTATACTCCATTTGCCATATCCTCGCCCACTCACTCAGCCTGTCCAAATCTCTCTGCAGATCTTCTCCGTCCTCCACACGATTCACTTTTCCACTTATCTTTGTGTCGTCTGCAAACTTCGTTACCCTACACTCCGTCCCCTCCTCCAGATCATCTATATAAATGGTAAACAGTTGCGGCCCGAGTACCGATCCCTGCGGCACGCCACTAGTTACCTTCCTCCAACCGGAAAAACACCCATTTATTCCGACTCTTTGCTTCCTGTCGGATAGCCAGTCCCCAATCCACTTTAACACACTACCCCCAACTCCGTGTGCCCTAATCTTCTTCAGCAGCCTTTTATGGGGCACCTTATCAAACGCCTTTTGGAAATCCAAAAATACCGCATCCACCGGTTCTCCTCCATCAACCGCCCTCGTCACATCTTCATAAAAATCCAACATGTTCGTCAAGCACGACTTTCCCCTCATGAATCCATGCTGCGTCTGATTGATCGAACCATTTCTATCCAGATGCCCTGCTATCTCCTCTTTAAACATGGAACAGTACAGCACAGAACAGGCCCTTCGGCCCACGATGTTGTGCCGAGCTTTATCTGAAACCAAGATCAAGCTATCCCTCTCCCTATCATCCTGGTGTGCTCCATGTGCCTATCCAATAACCGCTTGAAGGTTCCTAAAGTGTCCGACTCCACTATCACTGCAGGCAGTGCATTCCACACCCCAACCACTCTCTGAGTAAAGAACCTACCTCGGACATCCCTCCTATATCTTCCACCACAAACCTTATAGTTATGCCCCCGAGTAACAGCTACATCCACCCGAGGAAATAGTCTCTGAACGTCCACTCTATCAATCCCCCTCATCATCTTATAAACCTCTATTAAGTTGCCTCTCAGCCTCCTCCGCTCTAAAGAGAACAGCCCGAGCTCCCTCAACCTTTCCTCATAAGACCTACCCTCCAAACCAGGCAGCATCCTGGTAAATCTCCTTTGCACTCTTTCCAGTGCTTCCACATCCTTCTTATAGTGAGGTGACCAGAACTGCACACAATATTCCAAATGTGGTCTCACCAAGGTCCTGTACAGTTGCAGCATAACCCCACGGCTCTTAAACTCAAACACCCTGTCAATAAACGCTAACACGCTATAGAACATAGAACATAGAAAAGCTACAGCACAAACAGGCCCTTCGGCCCACAAGTTGCGCCGAACATGTCCCTACCTACTAGGCTTACCTATAGCCCTCTATCTTACTAACTTCCATGAACTTATCCAAAAGTTTCTTAAAAGTCCCTTTCGAATCCGCCTCCACCACCACTACCGGCAGCCAATTCCACGCACCCACCACCCTCTGAGTGAAAAACTTACCCCTAACATCTCCTCTGTACCTACTCCCCAGCACCCTAAACCTGTGTCCTCTCGTAGCAGCCATTTCAGCCCTGGGAAAAAGCTTCTGAGAATCCACTCTATCAATACCTCTCAGCATCAACAAAGAGGTTGTGCTGGAATCTTTGAATGGCATCAGGATAGATAAGTCGCCGGGTCCGGATGGGATGTACCCCAGGTTACTGCGGGAGGCGAGGGAAGAGATTGCCGAGCCTCTGGCGATGATCTTTGCGTCGTCGATGGAGACGGGAGAGGTGCTGGAGGATTGGAGGATTGCGGATGTGGTTCCTATTTTCAAGAAGGGGAATAGGGATTGCCCAGGAAATTACCGACCGGTGAGTCTAACCTCAGTGGTTGGTAAGCTGATGGAGAAGATCCTGAGGGACACGATTTATGAGCATTTAGAGAGGTTTAGTATGCTCAAGAATACTCAGCATGGCTTTGTCAAAGGCAGATCGTCTCTTATGAGCCTGGTGGAGTTCTTCGAAAATGTGACTAAACACATTGACGAAGGGAAAGCGGTAGATGTGGTTTATATGGATTTTAGCAAGTCGTTCGATAAGGTACCCCATGCAAGGCTTCTAGAAAAAGTGAGAGGGCAAGGGATCCAAGGGGCTGCTGCCCTGTGGATCCAGGACTGGCTTGCCCAAAGGAGGCAGAGAGTGTGTATAGATGAGTCTTTTTCTAAATGGAGATCGGTCACCAGTGGTGTGCCCCAGGGATCTGTTCTGGGAATCTTGCTGTTTGTCATTTTCATAAATGACCTGGATGAAGAAGTGGAGGGATGGGTTGGTAAGTTTGCCGACGACACGAAGGTTGGTGGGGTTGTGGATGGTCTGCAGGGATGCCAGAAGTTACAGAGGGACATAGATAGGATGCAAGACTGGGCGGAGAAGTGGCAGATGGACTTCAACCCAGATAAATGCGTAGTGGTCCATTTTGGCAGGTCAAATGGGATGAAGGAGTACAATATAAAGGGAAAGACTCTTAGGACTGTGAAGGATCAGAAGGACCTTGGGGTCCGGGTCCATAGGACTCTGAAATCGGCCCCGCAGGTGGAGGAGATGGTTAAGAAGGCGTATGGTGTGCTGGCCTTTATCAATCGAGGGATTGAGTTTAGGAGTCCGGGGATAATGATGCAGCTATATAAGACCCTCGTCAGACCCCAATTGGAGTACTGTGCTCAGTTCTGGTCGCCTCATTACAGGAAGGATGTGGAAAAGATTGAAAGGGTGCAGAGGCGATTTACAAGGATGTTGCTTGGATTGAGTGGCATGCCTTATGAGGATAGGCTGAGGGAGCTCGGACTTTTCTCCTTGGAGAGACGTAGGATGAGAGGAGACCTAATAGAGGTATATAAGATGTTGAGAGGCATAGATCGGGTGGACTCTCAGAGGCTCTTTCCCAGCGTGGAAACAGCTGCTACGAGAGGACACAGGTTTCAGGTGCTGGGGTGTAGGTACAGGGGAAATGTTAGGGGGAAGTTTTTCACACAGAGGGTGGTGGGTGAGTGGAATCGGCTGCCGTCAGTGGTGGTGGAGGCAAACTCAATAGGGTCTTTTAAGAGACTCCTGGATGAGTACATGGGACTTAATAGGATGGAGGGTTATAGGTAGGCCTAAAAGGGAGGGAAATGTTCGGCACAACTTGTGGTGCCGAAGGGCCTGTTTTGTGCTGTAGTTTTCGATGTTTCTATATTTCTATCTTATACACCTCTATCAGGTCATCTCTCATCCTTCGCTTCTCCAAGGAGAAAAGACCTAGCTCTCTCAACCTATCCTCATAAGGCATGCCACCGAATCCAGGCAACATCCTTGTAAATCTCCTCTGCACCCTTTCTATGGCTTCCACATCCTTTCTGTAATGAGGCGACCAGAACTGGGCACAGTACTCCAGGTGGGGTCTGACCAGGGTCCGAGACAGCTGCAGCATTATCTCCCGATTTCTAAACTCAATTCCTCTATTGATGAAGGCCAGTATTCTATATGCCTTCTTAACCACAGCCTCTACCAGCGACGCTGCTTTGAGCGTCCTATGAACCCGGACCCCAATAGGCCGATAGGCCTTCTTCACGGCTCTATCCACTTGAGTGGCAACCTTCAGAGATCTGTGGATATGAACCCCAAGATCTCTCTGTTCTTCCACATTCCTCAGAACCGGAGTTTGCACATTCTCCTCGTGTTTGCGTGGGTTTACTCCGGGTGCTCCGGTTTCCTCCCACAGTCCAAAGATGTGCGGGTTAGGTTGATTGGCCAGGTTAAAAATTGCCCCTTAGAGTCCTGGGATGCGTAGGTTAGAGGGATTAGCGGGTAAAATATGTGGGGGTAGGGCCTGGGTGGGATTGTGGTCGGTGCAGACTCGATGGGCCGAATGGCCTCCTTCTGCACTGTAGGGTTTCTAAGATTTCTATGATTTCTATGTACCTTTGACCCTGTAATCCGCATTCAAATTTGTCCTACCAAAATGAATCACCTCGCTCACTCCATCTCTCACTCCATCTGCCATATTTTGGTCCAGCTCTGCATCCTAACAATGTCTCTTTGCAGCCTACAACAGCCCTCCACCTCATAGAGGTTTACAACATAGAAACAGACCCTGCGGCCCAACTTGTCCATGCTGCCCCTTTTTTTTAACCACCAAGTTCGTCCCAATTGCCCATGTTTGGCCCATATACCTCTATACCCATCCTACCCATGGAACTGTTCAAATGCTTTTTAAAAGACAAAATTATGGATAGGTGTGGAGGTCACAGGGTAGTTGTCATGGATGACTTGAACTTTCCAAATATTGATTGGAACCTTTATAGGTCGAATAGTTCAGATGGGGCGGTTTTTGTACAGTGTGTGCAGGAGGGTTTCCTGACACAATATGTGGGTAGGCCGACAAGAGGTGAGGCCACATTGGATTTGGTACTGGGAAATGAACCAGGCCAAGTGTTAGATTTGGTTGTGGGAGAGCACTTTGGAGATAGTGACCACAATTCGGTGTCTTTCATTATTGCATTGGAGAGGGATAGGGCCATACGGCAGGGCAAGGTTTATAATTGGGGGAGGGGTAATTATGATGCGATTAGGCAAGAATTAGGGAGCATAAGATGGGAACAGAAACTGTCAGGGAAAGGCACAAATGAAAAGTGGAGCTTGTTCAAGGAACAAATACTGGGTGTCCTTGATAGGTATGTCCCTGTCAGGCAGGGAGGAAATGGCCGAGTGAGGGAACCATGGTTCACAAAAGAGGTTGAATGTCTTGTCAAGAGGAAGAAGGAAGCGTGTGTAAGGATAAGAAAACAAGGTTCAGTTGGGTCCATTGAGGGTTACAAGTTAGCAAGGAATGAGCTGAAAAAGGGCTTAGGAGAGCTAGGAGGGAACACGGGAAGTCCTTGGCGGGTCGGATCAAGGAAAACCCCAAGGCTTTTTACTCTTATGTGAGAAATAAAAGAATGACCAGGGTGAGGTTAGGGCCGGTCAAGGACAGTCGTGAGAACTTGTGCATGGAGTCAGAAGAGATAGGAGAGGCGATGAATGAATACTTTTTTTCAGTGTTCACCAAGGAGAGGGGCCATGTTTTTGAGGATGAGAGTGTGACACAGGCTGATAGGCTGGAGGAGGTAGATGTTCTGAGGGAAGATGTATTAGCAATTTTGAAAAACCTGAAGGTCGATAAGTCCCCTGGGCCAGTGAGATATATCCTAGGATTCTTTGGGAGGCAAGGGATGAGATTGCAGTGCCTTTGGCTTTGATCTTTGGGTCCTCATTGTCCACGGGGAGAGTGCCAGAGGACTGGAAAGTGGCGAATGTTGTTCTTCTGTTCAAGAAAGGAAATAGGAATGACCATGGTAATTATAGTTCGGTTAGTCTTACTTCGGTGGTCGGTAAGTTAATGAAAAAGGTCCTGAGAGATAGGATTTACGACCATTTGGAAAGATGCAGCTGAATCCGGGATAGTTAACACGGATTTGTGAAGGGTAAGTCTTGCTTCACAAATTTGATAGAATTTTTTGAGGAGGTAACTAAGTGTGAAGATGAAGGTAGGGCAGTTGATGTCATATACATGGATTTTAGTAAGGCATTTGATAAGGTCCCCCATGGTCGGCTCATGAAGAAAGTAAGGAGGTGTGGGATAGAGGGAAATTTGGATGATTGGATAAGTAACTGGCTATTTTAGGGACGTATTTTACACAGAGAGTGGTGGGGGCCTGGAATGCGCTGCCAAGTAGGGTGGTGGAGGCAGACACGCTGACATCGTTTAAGACTTACCTGGATAGTCACATGAGCAGTCTGGGAATGGAGGGATACAAATGAATGGTCTAGTTGGACCAATGAGCGGCACAGGCTTGGAAGGCCGAAGGACCTGTTTCCTGTGCTGTACTGTTCTTTGTTCTTTGTTCTTTGTTTATCTCATAGAAGACAGAGGGTGTTGGTGGATGGAAAATTTTCAGACTGGAGACCAGTCACCAGCGGTGTACCGCAGGGATCAGTGCTGGGTCCTCTGCTATTTGTGATTTTTATAAATGACTTGGAGGAGGGGGCTGAAGGGTGGATCTGTAAATTTGCTGATGACACCAAGATTGGTGGAGTAGTGGATGAGGTGGAGGGCTGTTGTAGGCTACAAAGAGACATTGATAGGATGCAGAGCTGGGCCGAAAAATGGCAGATGGAGTTTAACCCTGATAAATGTGAGGTGATTCATTTTGGTAGGACAAATTTGAATGCAGATTACAGGGTCAAAGGTAGGGTTCTGAGGAATGTGGAGGAACAGAGAGATCTTGGGGTTCATATCCACAGATCTCTGAAGGTTGCCACTCAAGTGGATAGAGCCGTGAAGAAGGCCTATAGTGTGTCAGCGTTTATTAACAGGGGGTTTGAGTTTAAGAGCCGTGGGGTTATGCTGCAAGTGTACAGGACCTTGGTGAGACCACATTTGGAATATTGTGTGCAATCCTGGTCACCTCACTATAAGAAGGAAGTGGAAGCACTGGAAAGAGTGCAGAGGAGACTTACCAGGATGCTGCCTGGTTTGGAGGGTCGGCCTTATGAGGAAAGGTTGTGGGAACCAGGGCTTTTCTCTTTAGAGCGGAGGAGGTTGAGAGGCGACTTAATAGAGGTTTATAAGATGATGAGGGGGATAGATAGAGTGGACGTTCAGAGACTATTTCCTCAGGTGGATGTAGCTGTTACTAGAGGGCATAACTATAAGGTTCATGGTGGGAGGTACAGGAAGGATGTCCGAGGTAGGTTCTTTACTCAGAGAGTGGTTGGGGTGTGGAATGGACTGCCTGCTGTGATAGTGGAGTCGGACACTTTAGAACTTTCAAGCGGTTATTGGATAGGCACATGGAACACAGTTGAATGATAGGGAGTGGGATAGCTTGATCTTGGTTTCGGCCAAAGCTCGGCACAACATCATGGGCTGAAGGGCCTGTACTGTGCTGTACTGTTCTGTATCCTATATTCTAAAATTGTACCCGCCTCTACTACTGCCTCCCGTGCCCTGACCCTCTCCCTCTCGGGGCTATATTCACCTGTGTGTCTCCAGCAGGTTCTGCTCATGAGCTACAAGTCCTGGGGGAACCTGTCCTACCCTGAATGGACAATTTAACGTGGAGGTTCTATCACGCGTAAAGACTTGATAATCACATTTAAATATCTGCAAGTGGAAATCCTGACTTTTAGACAAGATGGCACTTTATAGAACCGCTGGATAGTTCAAAGAACTTTGCAGTGTCATCCCTCACCCAGAGATCACTGCCAACAGTACAACACTTACTGCACTCAAGTGTCAGCCTCAGTCTGTAATGCTGAAGCCCTGGAACAGGACATGAAGCTAACAGCTCCAAGGAAGCGATCCTCTGAACTGACATTGCTCAATGATGTGTTTATACAATACTGAAACTGTGTGTGACCAGATTCCTACAGCATCAACAGTGCTCATTATCCTGACGATTCCATGCTCAGACTCAGTGTCAGCAGTTCTGCTGTGTTCATCATCCTGCTTCTCACAAAATGATTGCAAAAGATTCCGAAACTGAAAAGAAAACCTTCCAGAAAGAGGCTTAAAATGACAATGTTGTCCCCAAACGTGTCCATGTATAATTGGTTTAAATCCAACTGAAACCATAGTTTGGCATCAAATTTTTATCTAATTGACAGATCATTATCTTGATATATTTTGTTCAGGAATGTCTATGTTTCTTCATAGAATCAATGCAGACGAGCCCATTCGGCCCATCGAGGCTGCACTGATTCTCTGACAAAGTAACGTACCCAGGCTCTCTCCCCTGCCCTACCCCATAACCCCACACATTTATCATGGACAATACACCTAACCCTTTAGACTTTGGGAGGAAACCGGAGCACCCGGAGGAAACCCACGCAGACATGAGGAGAACATGCAAACTCTACACAGACAACCACCTGAGACCGGAATTGAACCCGGGTCCCTGGCGCCTTGAGGCAGCAGTGCTAACCACTGTGCCAAATATGATTTAGGAGCATTGGAATTAGGAACAGGAATAGGCCATTCAACTCTTTAAGCCTGCTCTGCAACTTGATAAAACCAAGGCTGATCTGGCTGTGGTCTCAACTCCACTTTCCTGTCTGCCCCCATAACCCTTAACCATGTTTATCCTTGATGTGGTGTTACCAGTGTTGGACTGGGGTGGGCACAGTGAGAAGTCTCACAACACCAGGTTAAAGTCCAACAGGTTTATATGGAATCTTGAGCTTTGGGAGCATTGCTCCTTCATCGGGTGAGTCTGACTTCATCACTCACCTGATGAAGGAGCAGCGCTCTGAAAGCTCGTGATTCCAAATAAACCTGTTGGACTTTAACCTGGTGTTGTGAGACTTCTTACATTTATCCTTCAATTTGTATCTGGTTTATCTATTGCTTTCACATTGCTGTTTGTGGAATCTTGCTGTGCGTAGATTGCCTGCTGTGGTTCCGAGCTTCCAACAGTGACCAGACTTCAAAAGCCATTTTATGGGTCATAGCGCATTTTCTGAATGTCCTGAGGTTATGAAAGTGGCCTGAAGATTTTTTAACACAGAGAAAGGAAAGGAAAGCAACACATCAAGTTCACTGATCAGAAACTGTTAATGGGTTTAATAGCTCAGAGATGGATTTTTCTATTGAACCAGAAAGAAGCGTCAATTATTGGATGCGACAGAAGGTCATCTCTGTCAAACTGCAACAGGGTGCAAGAAACACGAGGAATAAGGAACACAGCTCCAAAGTGGATTGTAGCAAAGAGGAATCTAATTGGCAGAAATGCCAAAACAATCAGGGTGTGAGAAGAGCGATGTAGGGGAGGGAGGAGGAGAAACGATCTGGCACAAGTTCGGAGAGAGGAGTGGATTAAATTGTTTTTGCATTTGCTGCTGCTGTTTTGAAACCATGTTCATAGCATTTATCAAATACTGACAAAATAAATTACTGCCTGTTCAGGCAGTAATAAAAGGATGTATGTTAATTAAAAGTGTCCTTACAATGGCACGGTGGTACAGTGGTTAGCACTGCTGCCTCACAGCACCAGGGACTCAGGTTCATCTCAGGCTTTGGGTCACTGTCTGTGTGGAGTTTGCACGTTCTCCACGTGTCTGCGTGGGTTTCCTCTGGGTGCTCCGGTTTCCTCCCACAGTCCACAGGTGTGCAGGTTAGGTGAATTGGCCGTGATAAATATGTGCATGATAGGGTGGGGAAGAGGACCTGGGTAAGGTACTCTGTCAGAGAGTTTGTGCAAACCTGGTGGGCACTGTAGAGATTCTATGATTTTAATACACATGGAAGGTTTTTTGTTTGGTCTCTGTTGGTGCTTTAAAAGGTCATTTATTTCAGCAAGTTGGAACAAAGGTTAACTATTTATTTGGTTTTATTAGAGATTGTGTTGAATTATTGAGAAAGATTGTCACAATCGTATTGCAGTTGTACAAATATTCACATTTTGAATCTATTAACATGTAACAAAACCAAGATTCTGTATCATCAGACACACACTTGATGCTTGACCACATGGAGAAGAAGTAGGAATTAACAAACTGATTAAATTGCTTTTCTCACCCCCATCTCCTCAGTTTTGCCATTTCTAAAGGATGATATTTTTAGGCAACATGTCTGTTAGAGAATTCTAACCACAAAGCACAGCAGCTTGGTCAGGGATGGGTTATAAACAGGGGCTTCGAGAGGTGATCATGAACAGGAACAAGGATTTGGAGAAGGTGGGGCCTGTGAGATTGATGCCACAACCACCATCGCTGGGACAAACAGAGTGAGTTCACAAGAGGCTGGAAAAAGAGGAGTTTGGAGTTTATGGAGTTGTGCACTGGAGGAGGTAACTGGGATATGGAGGGTTGAGGCCAAAAAATTGAAACATGATGAGGGGTTTAAATCTGAGGTGTTGGAGATCTGAGAATCGATGTAGGTCAGGGGTGAAAGGTGAGTGGGACTGAGTGCAGGATGAATTTTGAATGGGCTAAAGTTGATCACGGAAGTGAGATGGGAGAACAGCCAGTTGAATATTGGAATGGTAAAGTTTGAAGATGACAAAGACAGAGATGAGGGGTTCAGTCACAAGAAGCGAATTAAAGCGACATCACCAGATTTGGGATTTAGCTGATTAACCAAACACTCCTCACTGCCTCGGCACAGTTTGAATCCCTTGATTGGATTGCAGCTATAGAATACAGCGGTGATAATTCTGACACAAAGAGGGTGATTTTCCAGTCGCGCCGTGCCTGCCGCAGATCACAATAATCCAGGAAAATTGCGTGCGGACCTAAAACCGGGTTTTGTACCTGGCACCAAACGGTTTGCAATTATCCGTGTTCCTTACTACCGGCACAAACCAGATCACGCCCCGAAAGGGTGCAAGGCCAATTAGCATATTTAAAGTTAGCCCATTAGATGCCGGATTCTCCCAGGCCGAGGGAGTTGTCCATGCTGTCTGTCTGCCCTCTTCCATGGCAATGTGCACTACCAGACGTCCCTGGAAAGGGAGTAAGGGGTGTCTGCGGCACAATCGAAGCTTTCCATACCTGGTGGGCTTTCCATACCCGGTGGGTTTTCCATCCCCAGTGGGCAGGTGGGAACTGAGCTGTGATATCAATCCCTTTAATGCCATTTTGTTTTGATATTCTAAGTTGCTATGAGGATCTGTTTACTTTGATGCAGTATCTCTTTAAGGGGCTGCCTTTTAATTTATCCCTGAGTTTGGTGATTTAGTTTATTTGGTTCACTGAATTGAAGCACAGCTCTGACTAGTGTTAACCCTCTGTGTAGCTGCTCTCGTGTAGCCAGTCTCAATAAACAAACCCACAACATGTTTACCTAGTCCCTGATGAGTGATTTGTGCCTTGTGCCTTGTACTGTAAATAATTCCAATGAATTATCTCATAATTACGCAACAAAATGCACAGCTCGATGTAAACAAAGGAGAAGAACATTATTTTGTAAATCCGTATACCATTTCCTGTCCAAACGAAAAAACAGCATCCTTTTCCTTTATGTACTTGGCAAGCAGAGGCTATCTCTGAGCACTGGATAGTTTAGTTGTTTTATGTGTTGCCTCAGGCTATTGCTGATACAACAATTTGTACAAGATCTCAGGTACCCCAGTAGTAACATGTCACACTCATGAAGTAGGAACATGAGAACATTATGTACAGGGGCAAACTCCTCAAACCTACTCAATCATTCTGTCAGATCAAGGGTAATCTGTACCCCAATCACATTTACTCATCTTAGCTGCACAGCTTTTGATGCCCTCGGCTAACTCAAATCTATTGATCTCGATCGTGAAAGCTCCAGTTCTGTCAGCAGCAGCTCATTTTGGGAGAGAGAATCTCCCATTTCCATCACCCTTTGTGTGAAGAAGTTCTTCCAGAGTTACCCCCTGAACAACTAATTCCAATTTTCGATCATCGAGGTGATATTTTCTTGACAATCCATCCCAAGCATTTCTTTTTGCATTTTAAACATTTCAAACAGATCACCCTTCAGAAAGCTGCAAATACTCAGCCAGTCAGGCAGCATCTAGAGAGAGAAACAGAGGCAATGGCTGGGATTTTCAGCCCCGATTGTGACAGGAGAATTCAGAGGTTGGGTTTTACACCGGTATAAACACATGGTGTGATTCTCACCTCCCCCAGTCACAGTGACCCGGTGCCTTTCCCAATGTTCAGCAGCTGCAACCTGATTTGAACATATGGCCATGTAATTATCAGACCCGCATGCCGAACCATTCCCCACCCATCAATCCCCGTCAATGGGTAAGATGGCTATAGAAGGATATGGGCCAAACGTGGGGCAATTGGGACAAGCTTAGTGGTTAAAAAAAAGGTGCCATAGACAAGTTGGGCCGAAGAGGCTGGTTCCCATGCTGTAAACCTCTATGACTCTATGACTCCAAAACAATTTCTCGCCGCAGTGTGATGGCACCCCACTGGCACTGCCTGGCACTACAGAGGCATCAGAATCACCCCCTCCCCAACACGTTCATCCACAGTAGCGTAACGGCACTCCCTAGGCACTTCCCTGTGGCACCCAACACAACATGGGTATTGCCCTGGGGGTGCCCAGGGAGTGGCAGGAGTTCCAATATTAGTTTATTAGTTTTAGTTTATTTATCAGTCACAAGTAGACTTACATTAACACTGCAATTAAGTTACTGTGAAAATCCCTGAGTGGCCTGTTCGGGTACACTGAGGGAGAATTTAGCACTGCCAACGCACCTAACCAGCACGTCTTTCGGATTGTGGGAGGAAACCAGAGCATCTGGAGGAAACCCACACAGACACGGGGAGAATGTGCAAACTCCACACAGACAGTGACCTAAGCTGGGGTTCGAACCCGGGTCCCTGGCGCTGTGAGGCAGCAGTGCTAACCACTGTGCCTACCACCTGAAGAAGGGGCTTAGAGCTCCGAAAGCTTGTGTGGCTTTTGCTACCAAATAAGCCTGTTGGACTTTAACCTGGTGTTGTTAAACTTCTTACCCTATTAACTGGGGCAGCTTTTTAAAATGGCACTCCAATCCTCACATTTCTATGTTGCTGGTGGGAGAAAGATTTGAAAGTCTGAAGAAACCAGCAAGGGGTTGAGGCGTTTTAGGTGGAACAGGACATGTCCTGCACAACTACAGTGGTCGTCACCCTCAGCACAGAATACTGTTTGGTAAAAACTGCAACAAATGGTGCAAATGGAATCATTTTGCAAAATTCTGGAGATCAAACCACAGCAGCTTGCCAATGTAACCATCCACAGTGCAGCTGGTCAGCTCTCCCAGGTTAACTACATCAGCAAGGTGAATGAACTGGAGCTCACTCAGAGCAACTAAAGCACTGAGCCTCCAACAACAATCTACCGTGAGAGCATTGACACTGTCACAGGAAAGATCTTCACCATCTTAAACATTGTTTACAGCAATGATAAACTAAACGTAAAGGGTTTGTATTGGCAACCATTTTTCATGTTGAATCAATGTTTTATTCTTTTTCCCGGGGTGGAAATGGCTGCTATGAGAGGACACAGGTTTAAGGTGCTGGGGGGTAGGTACAGGGGAAATGTTAGAAATCATAGAAACCCTACAGAAACCCTACAGTGCAGAAGGAGGCCATTCGGCCCATCGAGTCTGCACCGAAAACAATCCCACCCAGGCCCTACCCCCACATATTTACCCGCTAATCCCTCTAACCTATGCATCTCAGGACTCTAAGGGGCAATTTTTAACCTGGCCAATCAACCTAACCCGCACATCTTTGGACTGTGGGAGGAAACCGGAGCACCCGGAGGAAACCCACGCAGACACGAGGAGAATGTGCAAACTCCACACAGACAGTGACCCGAGCCGGGAATCGAACCCGGGACCCTGGAGCTGTGAAGCAGCAGTGCTAACCACTGTGCTACCGTGCCGCCCGTTAGGGGTAAGTTTTTCACACAGAGGGTGGAATCGGCTGCCGTCAGTGGTGGTGGAGGCAAACTCAATAGGGTCTTTTAAGAGACTCCTGGATGAGTACATGGGACTTAATAGGATGGAGGGTTATAGGTAGGCCTAGAAGGTAGGGATATGTTCGGCACAACTTGTGGGGCTGAAGGGCCTGTTTTGTGCTGTAGTTTTCTATGTTTCTATGTTCTATTTCTCTTTATTTTGGTTTCTCAAATGATCAAACTACATTTGTTAAACAGTAATTGAAACAGTGATCAAAAAAGGACAATGTAAGACATTGGAATCTGTTCTGAGTGAGAATGTTAAATGGATAATCAAGAGTTGGCAGCATGTTTTATATCTCCCCAATCTTTATTTTTGGAGAGATGACATGTGAATTGTAGGGTGGACCATACAAGGTCAAGATCGACTGCCCAATAATTTTTATATTCATTCACAGGATGTGGACATCGCTGATGAAGGTATTTCTGGTGAACTGCTTTCTTGAATACAACAGAGTGATTTCCACAAGAGGTGCCCCAGCAGCCAGTACTGTCACCAGGAGCTGCTATGCCATCTGGAAATGTTGTCGACTATCCAAGCACTGAAGTACCTGGTCGTCCTGTGGCAAGCACAACTAACATCTCCATGGAAACAGATAGAACTGAACTGCCTGTACCTGAAGAGAGCCTAAATGTTTAATTTTTGTACAAATGGAGTATTGACATTTGTAGAGAGGGACTTAGAGGTGGAGGAATGTGGGGATTGTCCCTTTAAGGATCAAGTTGCACAGTAATGGTCACATGGCCCAGGGAACCAATTGGGAGCAGGGTTGGGGATCATCCTGGTAAACTGGATTGTTGTTCCAGAACCTTCTTGGGAGCTGGCTGCAACCATGAGGCTGCAAGCCTCTATACAGCCTTTACCCGGAAATAAACATGTTGTTATTTTTCCCTTAACTGGTAAACAAGAATTATGGCACTTTTTATTGCAGATTTATTTAATCAACTAAATTAATATTTCCAACTCATATCTCTGGACTTTTAGTCGAGGTCATTGAATTGCAAATCGAATGGCCCAACCACTTTGCTACCGTGCCCCTTCATCAAAATCAAGAATTAAAACAACATTTGCATTTGTTAAAGTTTTTGATCAGACAGGCAAATAAAATTTGTTTGCTGTTTATATTTTGATTTCCAGTAGATATTAGACAAGGTCTCTCAGTAAAGCACAATGGTTAGCATTGCTGCCTCACAGCGCCAGGGACTCTGTTTTGATTCTGATCTTTGGTGACTGTCTGTATGGAGTCTGCACGTTCTCCCCGTGTCTGCGTGGGTTTCCTCCGGGTTCTCCGGTTTCCTCCCACACTCCAAAGGTGTGTGGGTTACGTCGATTGGCCACAATAAATGCATGGGGTTACAGAGATAGGGAAGACGGGAGGGCCTGGGTGGGATGCTCTTTCATTACAGGAAAGATGTTGAAGCCATTGAAAGGGTGCAGAGGAGATTTACAAGGATGTTGCCTGGATTGGGGGGCATGCCTTATGAGGATAGGTTGAGGGAGCTTGGTCTCTTCTCCCTGGAGAGACGAAGGATGAGAGGTGACCTGATAGAGGTTTACAAGATGTTGAGAGGTCTGGATAGGGTAGACTCTCAGAGGCTATTTCCAAGGGCTGAAATGGTTGCTACGAGAGGACACAGGTTTAAGGTGCTGGGGGGTAGGTACAGAGGAGATGTCAGGGGTAAGTTTTTCACTCAGAGGGTGGTGCGTGAGTGGAATCGGCTGACGTCGGTGGTGGTGGAGGCAAACTCGTTGGGGTCTTTTAAGAGACTTCTGGATGAGTACATGGGATTTAATGGGATTGAGGGCTATAGATAGGCCTAGAGGTGGGGATGTGATCGGCGCAACTTGTGGGCCGAAGGGCCTGTTTGTGCTGTGGCTTTCTATGTTCTATGTTCTATGGGCCAGAGAGCCTCTTCCTGCACATACACATTCGCACGCACACACACCCCACAAAATGATAGAAAAAGTTTACAGTGCACTCCACCTGCCAGTTCATGCTGAGCTATTCAACCCACCCAAGGTGTGATTCCCATCAGGAAGGCCAATCTGGAAAAACTCACCCACAAAGGACTTTAATGCAAATTCCACCTGGACAAATGAATGGGAATCACAGGACAGGACAAATAAGTACCTGCTCTCAAACCCAACCCAACAGCTGCCTGGACTCAATCGTCCAAGGAAAGAGTGGTCCACCCTCAGCAGGTTCAGGCCTGGCCACGGTCCCAGCTTGGTCAACCTCCACAGATAGGGAGTTAGTGCCAGTCCCCTATGTGCCTGTGGGAGAGAGCAAGCTGTGCACCACGTCATTGAGAAGTGTCCAATCCACAGACTCAGCTGAGGCCTATCTTCACTCACCACAGCAGGAGCGGGAGAAACTGATTGGCTTAGGGACATGGCATTCACTGAAGCAAAAAACAGAAAGTCAAGCGACAGACATGTAGGAAAGGTGAAATCGGATAGAAAGCATCATGAGAAGAAGCTCATCTGCCCTTAGACATCTGTTGCTCATGGTGTGTGACGATGGTGTCTGTGAATATAATATAATTAGAACTTTTAGGAAAGCAAATTGTGTAGAAAAATGACACGCTGTGGAAACAAGACATAATTAGATGGATTCATGAAGACTTAGCACCTGTACGCAGATTAGTGGCAAATGACATTCCATGATGATGATGTAAGCTAACACATACAGGTGCTAAAAATAATAAAGCAGCTATTTAATCAGGATGATGGATATTGGAGAACGAGAAGGCTTGATGTTAGAACTAGCTGATTCTTGCAATTACATTCACATTGTAATGCAAAGTTTAACCAGAGAGCAGACATCTGAAACAAACATAATATTAACATTCTGCATAGCGTGAGAATGCTGTACCACAGTCAGTGCTGCATACACAGTCAGTGCTGCATACACAGTCAGTGCTGCATACACAGTCAGTGCAGCATTAACAGTCAGTGCAGCATACACAGTCAGTGCTGCGTACACAGTCAGTGCAGCATACACAGTCAGTGCAGCATTAACAGTCAGTGCTGCATACACAGTCAGTGCTGCATACACAGTCAGTGCAGCATTAACAGTCAGTGCAGCATACACAGTCAGTGCTGCGTACACAGTCAGTGCAGCATACACAGTCAGTGCTGCATACACAGTCAGTGCTGCATACACAGTCAGTGCTGCATACACAGTCAGTGCAGCATTAACAGTCAGTGCAGCATACACAGTCAGTGCTGCGTACACAGTCAGTGCAGCATACACAGTCAGTGCTGTATCCACAGTCAGTGCTGTATCCACAGTCAGTGCTGCGTACACAGTCAGTGCTGTATCCACAGTCAGTGCTGTATCCACAGTCAGTACTGCGTACACAGTCAGTGTTGTATCCACAGTCAGTGCTGTATCCACAGTCAGTGCTGCGTACACAGTCAGTGCTGTATCCACAGTCAGTACTGCGTACACAGTCAGTGCTGTATCCACAGTCAGTGCTGCATACACAGTCAGTGCTGTATCCACAGTCAGTGCTGCGTACACAGTCAGTGCTGTATCCACAGTCAGTGCTGTATCCACAGTCAGTGCTGCGTACACAGTCAGTGCTGTATCCACAGTCAGTGCTGTATCCACAGTCAGTGCTGCGTACACAGTCAGTGCTGTATCCACAGTCAGTACTGCGTACACAGTCAGTGCTGTATCCACAGTCAGTGCTGCATACACAGTCAGTGCTGCATACACAGTCAGTGCTGTATCCACAGTCAGTGCTGCGTACACAGTCAGTGCTGCATACACAGTCAGTGCTGCATACACAGTCAGTGCTGCGTACACAGTCAGTGCTGTATCCACAGTCAGTGCTGCATACACAGTCAGTGCTGTATCCACAGTCAGTACTGCGTACACAGTCAGTGCTGTATCCACAGTCAGTGCTGCATACACAGTCAGTGCAGCATACACAGTCAGTGCTGTATCCACAGTCAGTGCTGCGTACACAGTCAGTGCTGTATCCACAGTCAGTACTGCGTACACAGTCAGTGCTGTATCCACAGTCAGTGCTGCATACACAGTCAGTGCTGCATACACAGTCAGTGCTGTATCCACAGTCAGTGCTGCGTACACAGTCAGTGCTGCATACACAGTCAGTGCTGCATACACAGTCAGTGCTGCATACACAGTCAGTGCTGTAACCACAGTCAGTGCTGCATACACAGTCAGTGCAGCATACACAGTCAGTGCTGTATCCACAGTCAGTGCTGAACCCACAGTCAGTGCTGCGTACACAGTCAGTGCTGCATACGCAGTCAGTGCTGTATCCACAGTCAGTGCTGAACCCACAGTCAGTGCTGCATACACAGTCAGTGCTGCATACACAGTCAATGCTGTACCACAGTCAGTGCTGCGTACACAGTCAGTGCTGCATACGCAGTCAGTGCTGTATCCACAGTCAATGCTGTACCACAGTTAGTGCTGCATACACAGTTAGTGCTGCATACACAGTCAGTGCTGCATACACAGTCAGTGCTGCATACACAGTCAGTGCTGTGTACACAGTCAGTGCTGTATCCACAGTCAGTGCTGTACCACAGTCAGTGCTGCATACACAGTCAGTGCTGTATCCACAGTCAGTGCTGCATACACAGTCAGTGCTGTATCCACAGTCAGTGCTGTATCCACAGTCAGTGCTGCGTACACAGTCAGTGCTGCGTACACAGTCAGTGCTGTACCACAGTCAGTGCTGTATCCACAGTCAGTGCTGTACCACAGTCAGTGCTGTATACACAGTCAGTGCTGTATCCACAGTCAGTGCTGTATCCACAGTCAGTGCTGTATCCACAGTCAGTGCTGCATACACAGTCAGTGCTGTACCACAGTCAGTGCTGCATACACAGTCAGTGCTGTATCCACAGTCAGTGCTGTATCCACAGTCAGTGCTGCATACACAGTCAGTGCAGCATACACAGTCAGTGCAGCATACACAGTCAGTGCTGTATCCACAGTCAGTGCTGTATCCACAGTCAGTGCTGTACCACAGTCAGTGCTGCATACACAGTCAGTGCTGCGTACACAGTCAGTGCTGTACCACAGTCAGTGCTGTATCCACAGTCAGTGCTGCGTACACAGTCAGTGCTGTACCACAGTCAGTGCTGCATACACAGTCAGTGCTGTATACACAGTCAGTGCTGCGTACACAGTCAGTGCTGTATCCACAGTCAGTGCTGCGTACACAGTCAGTGCTGTATACACAGTCAGTGCTGCGTACACAGTCAGTGCTGCGTACACAGTCAGTGCTGTATACACAGTCAGTGCTGCGTACACAGTCAGTGCTGTATCCACAGTCAGTGCTGTATCCACAGTCAGTGCTGTATCCACAGTCAGTGCTGTATACACAGTCAGTGCTGCGTACACAGTCAGTGCTGTATCCACAGTCAGTGCTGCGTACACAGTCAGTGCTGTATCCACAGTCAGTGCTGTATCCACAGTCAGTGCTGTATCCACAGTCAGTGCTGCATACACAGTCAGTGCTGTATCCACAGTCAGTGCTGCGTACACAGTCAGTGCTGTATCCACAGTCAGTGCTGCATACACAGTCAGTGCTGCGTACACAGTCAGTGCTGTACCACAGTCAGTGCTGCGTACACAGTCAGTGCTGCATACACAGTCAGTGCTGTATCCACAGTCAGTGCTGTACCACAGTCAATGCTGTACCACAGTCAGTGCTGCGTACACAGTCAGTGCTGCATACACAGTCAGTGCTGTATCCACAGTCAGTGCTGCGTACACAGTCAGTGCTGCATACACAGTCAGTGCTGTATCCACAGTCAGTGCTGCGTACACAGTCAGTGCTGCATACACAGTCAGTGCTGTACCACAGTCAGTGCTGCGTACACAGTCAGTGCTGCATACACAGTCAGTGCTGTATCCACAGTCAGTGCTGCATACACAGTCAGTGCTGCGTACACAGTCAGTGCTGTACCACAGTCAATGCTGTACCACAGTCAGTGCTGCGTACACAGTCAGTGCTGCATACACAGTCAGTGCTGTGTACACAGTCAGTGCTGTACCACAGTCAGTGCTGCATACACAGTCAGTGCTGTGTACACAGTCAGTGCTGCATACACAGTCAGTGCTGTGTACACAGTCAGTGCTGTACCACAGTCAGTGCTGTATCCACAGTCAGTGCTGCGTACACAGTCAGTGCTGTGTACACAGTCAGTGCTGTACCACAGTCAGTGCTGCATACACAGTCAGTGCTGTGTACACAGTCAGTGCTGTACCACAGTCAGTGCTGTATCCACAGTCAGTGCTGCGTACACAGTCAGTGCTGCATACACAGTCAGTGCTGCATACACAGTCAGTGCTGCATACACAGTCAGTGCTGCATACACAGTCAGTGCTGTGTACACAGTCAGTGCTGCATACACAGTCAGTGCTGCATACACAGTCAGTGCTGTGTACACAGTCAGTGCTGTACCACAGTCAGTGCTGTATCCACAGTCAGTGCTGTACCACAGTCAGTGCTGTACCACAGTCAGTGCTGCATACACAGTCAGTGCTGTATCCACAGTCAGTGCTGTACCACAGTCAGTGCTGCATACACAGTCAGTGCTGCATACACAGTCAGTGCTGTACCACAGTCAGTGCTGTATCCACAGTCAGTGCTGCATACACAGTCAGTGCTGTGTACACAGTCAGTGCTGCATACACAGTCAGTGCTGTACCACAGTCAGTGCTGTATCCACAGTCAGTGCTGTATCCACAGTCAGTGCTGCATACACAGTCAGTGCTGTGTACACAGTCAGTGCTGTATCCACAGTCAGTGCTGCATACACAGTCAGTGCTGCATACACAGTCAGTGCTGTATCCACAGTCAGTGCTGTACCACAGTCAGTGCTGTATCCACAGTCAGTGCTGTATCCACAGTCAGTGCTGTACCACAGTCAGTGCTGTATCCACAGTCAGTGCTGTACCACAGTCAGTGCTGTATCCACAGTCAGTGCTGTATCCACAGTCAGTGCTGCATACACAGTCAGTGCTGCATACACAGTCAGTGCTGTATCCACAGTCAGTGCTGTATCCACAGTCAGTGCTGTATCCACAGTCAGTGCTGCATACACAGTCAGTGCTGCATACACAGTCAGTGCTGTATCCACAGTCAGTGCTGTATCCACAGTCAGTGCTGCATACACAGTCAGTGCTGCATACACAGTCAGTGCTGTATCCACAGTCAGTGCTGTATCCACAGTCAGTGCTGCGTACACAGTCAGTGCTGCATACACAGTCAGTGCTGCGTACACAGTCAGTGCTGTACCACAGTCAGTGCTGTATCCACAGTCAGTGCTGTACCACAGTCAGTGCTGTATCCACAGTCAGTGCTGTATCCACAGTCAGTGCTGCATACACAGTCAGTGCTGCATACACAGTCAGTGCTGTATCCACAGTCAGTGCTGTATCCACAGTCAGTGCTGTATCCACAGTCAGTGCTGCATACACAGTCAGTGCTGCATACACAGTCAGTGCTGTATCCACAGTCAGTGCTGTATCCACAGTCAGTGCTGCATACACAGTCAGTGCTGCATACACAGTCAGTGCTGTATCCACAGTCAGTGCTGTATCCACAGTCAGTGCTGTATCCACAGTCAGTGCTGTACCACAGTCAGTGCTGCATACACAGTCAGTGCTGTATCCACAGTCAGTGCTGAACCCACAGTCAGTGCTGTATCCACAGTCAATGCTGTACCACAGTCAGTGCTGTACCACAGTCAGTGCTGTATCCACAGTCAGTGCTGTATCCACAGTCAGTGCTGCGTACACAGTCAGTGCTGTATCCACAGTCAGTGCTGTACCACAGTCAGTGCTGTACCACAGTCAGTGCTGTATCCACAGTCAGTGCTGTATCCACAGTCAGTGCTGCATACACAGTCAGTGCTGTATCCACAGTCAGTGCTGTATCCACAGTCAGTGCTGCGTACACAGTCAGTGCTGTATCCACAGTCAGTGCTGTATCCACAGTCAGTGCTGTACCACAGTCAGTGCTGCATACACAGTCAGTGCTGTATCCACAGTCAGTGCTGTACCACAGTCAGTGCTGTACCACAGTCAGTGCTGTATCCACAGTCAGTGCTGTATCCACAGTCAGTGCTGTACCACAGTCAGTGCTGTACCACAGTCAGTGCTGTATCCACAGTCAGTGCTGTATCCACAGTCAGTGCTGTACCACAGTCAATGCTGTACCACAGTCAGTGCTGTACCACAGTCAGTGCTGTATCCACAGTCAGTGCTGCATACACAGTCAGTGCTGCATACACAGTCAGTGCTGTACCACAGTTAGTGCTGTACCACAGTCAGTGCTGTACCACAGTCAGTGCTGCATACACAGTCAGTGCTGCGTACACAGTCAGTGCTGCATACACAGTCAGTGCTGCATACACAGTCAGTGCTGTATCCACAGTCAGTGCTGTACCACAGTTAGTGCTGTACCACAGTCAGTGCTGCATACACAGTCAGTGCTGCATACACAGTTAGTGCTGTACCACAGTCAGTGCTGCATACACAGTCAGTGCTGCATACACAGTTAGTGCTGTACCACAGTCAGTGCTGCATACACAGTCAGTGCTGCATACACAGTCAGTGCTGTATCCACAGTCAGTGCTGTACCACAGTCAGTGCTGTACCACAGTCAGTGCTGCGTACACAGTCAGTGCTGCGTACACAGTCAGTGCTGCATACACAGTCAGTGCTGCATACACAGTCAGTGCTGTATCCACAGTCAGTGCTGTACCACAGTTAGTGCTGTACCACAGTCAGTGCTGTACCACAGTCAGTGCTGCATACACAGTCAGTGCTGCGTACACAGTCAGTGCTGCATACACAGTCAGTGCTGCATACACAGTCAGTGCTGTATCCACAGTCAGTGCTGTACCACAGTTAGTGCTGTACCACAGTCAGTGCTGCATACACAGTCAGTGCTGCATACACAGTTAGTGCTGTACCACAGTCAGTGCTGCATACACAGTCAGTGCTGCATACACAGTTAGTGCTGTACCACAGTCAGTGCTGCATACACAGTCAGTGCTGCATACACAGTCAGTGCTGTATCCACAGTCAGTGCTGTACCACAGTCAGTGCTGTACCACAGTCAGTGCTGTACCACAGTCAGTGCTGCATACACAGTCAGTGCTGTACCACAGTCAGTGCTGCATACACAGTCAGTGCTGTACCACAGTCAGTGCTGCATACACAGTCAGTGCTGCATACACAGTCAGTGCTGTATCCACAGTCAGTGCTGTATCCACAGTCAGTGCTGTACCACAGTCAGTGCTGTATCCACAGTCAGTGCTGTATCCACAGTCAGTGCTGTATCCACAGTCAGTGCTGTATCCACAGTCAGTGCTGTATCCACAGTCAGTGCTGCATACACAGTCAGTGCTGCATACACAGTCAGTGCTGTATCCACAGTCAGTGCTGTACCACAGTCAGTGCTGTATCCACAGTCAGTGCTGTATCCACAGTCAGTGCTGTATCCACAGTCAGTGCTGTATCCACAGTCAGTGCTGTATCCACAGTCAGTGCTGCATACACAGTCAGTGCTGTATCCACAGTCAGTGCTGTATCCACAGTCAGTGCTGTATCCACAGTCAGTGCTGTATCCACAGTCAGTGCTGTACCACAGTCAGTGCTGCATACACAGTTAGTGCTGTACCACAGTCAGTGCTGCATACACAGTCAGTGCTGTATCCACAGTCAGTGCTGTATCCACAGTCAATGCTGTACCACAGTCAGTGCTGTATCCACAGTCAATGCTGTACCACAGTCAGTGCTGCATACACAGTCAGTGCTGTACCCACAGTCAGTGCTGTACCACAGTCAGTGCTGTATCCACAGTCAGTGCTGTACCACAGTCAGTGCTGTACCACAGTCAGTGCTGTACCACAGTCAGTGCTGTACCACAGTTAGTGCTGTATCCACAGTCAGTGCTGCATACACAGTCAGTGCTGTACCACAGTCAGTGCTGTATCCACAGTCAGTGCTGTATCCACAGTCAGTGCTGTACCACAGTTAGTGCTGTACCACAGTCAGTGCTGTATCCACAGTCAGTGCTGTATCCACAGTCAGTGCTGTATCCACAGTCAGTGCTGTATCCACAGTCAGTGCTGTATCCACAGTCAGTGCTGTATCCACAGTCAGTGCTGTATCCACAGTTAGTGCTGTATCCACAGTCAGTGCTGTGTACACAGTCAGTGCTGTATCCACAGTCAGTGCTGTATCCACAGTCAGTGCTGTACCACAGTCAGTGCTGCATACACAGTTAGTGCTGTACCACAGTCAGTGCTGCATACACAGTCAGTGCTGTATCCACAGTCAGTGCTGTATCCACAGTCAATGCTGTACCACAGTCAGTGCTGTATCCACAGTCAATGCTGTACCACAGTCAGTGCTGCATACACAGTCAGTGCTGTACCCACAGTCAGTGCTGTACCACAGTCAGTGCTGTATCCACAGTCAGTGCTGTACCACAGTCAGTGCTGTACCACAGTCAGTGCTGTACCACAGTCAGTGCTGTACCACAGTTAGTGCTGTATCCACAGTCAGTGCTGCATACACAGTCAGTGCTGTACCACAGTCAGTGCTGTATCCACAGTCAGTGCTGTATCCACAGTCAGTGCTGTACCACAGTTAGTGCTGTACCACAGTCAGTGCTGTATCCACAGTCAGTGCTGTATCCACAGTCAGTGCTGTATCCACAGTCAGTGCTGTATCCACAGTCAGTGCTGTATCCACAGTCAGTGCTGTATCCACAGTCAGTGCTGTATCCACAGTTAGTGCTGTATCCACAGTCAGTGCTGTACCACAGTTAGTGCTGTATCCACAGTCAGTGCTGAACCCACAGTCAGTGCTGCGTACACAGTCAGTGCTGCGTACACAGTCAGTGCTGTATCCACAGTCAGTGCTGTACCACAGTCAGTGCTGTATCCACAGTTAGTGCTGTACCACAGTCAGTGCTGTATCCACAGTCAGTGCTGTACCACAGTCAGTGCTGTATCCACAGTCAGTGCTGTATCCACAGTCAGTGCTGTATCCACAGTTAGTGCTGTACCACAGTCAGTGCTGTATCCACAGTCAGTGCTGTATCCACAGTCAGTGCTGTACCACAGTCAGTGCTGTATCCACAGTCAGTGCTGTACCACAGTCAGTGCTGTATCCACAGTCAGTGCTGTACCACAGTCAGTGCTGTATCCACAGTCAGTGCTGTATCCACAGTCAGTGCTGTACCACAGTCAATGCTGTACCACAGTCAGTGCTGTATCCACAGTCAGTGCTGTACCACAGTCAGTGCTGTACCACAGTCAATGCTGTACCACAGTCAGTGCTGTATCCACAGTCAGTGCTGTACCACAGTCAGTGCTGTACCACAGTCAGTGCTGTATCCACAGTCAGTGCTGTATCCACAGTCAGTGCTGTACCATAGTCAGTGCTGTACCACAGTCAATGCTGTACCACAGTCAGTGCTGTATCCACAGTTAGTGCTGTACCACAGTCAGTGCTGTATCCACAGTCAGTGCTGCATACGCAGTCAGTGCTGTATCCACAGTCAGTGCTGCATACGCAGTCAGTGCTGTATCCACAGTCAGTGCTGTATCCACAGTCAGTGCTGTATCCACAGTCAGTGCTGTATCCACAGTCAGTGCTGCATACGCAGTCAGTGCTGTATCCACAGTCAATGCTGTACCACAGTCAGTGCTGTATCCACAGTCAGTACTGCATACACAGTCAGTGCTGCATACATTGTGAGCGCTGTATCCACAGTCGGTGCTGTATCCACAGTCAGTGTTGCGTACACAGTTAGTGCTGGAAACACAGACAGTGCTGTATACACATTCAGTGCTGTATCCACAGTCAGTGCTGTGTACACAGTTAGTGCTGGAAACACATTCAGTGCTGTATCCACAGTTAGTGCTGCATACTTGGTACTTGGGACTACGATGTTGTGGCCATTATGGAGACATGGGTAGAACAAGGACAGGAATGGTTGTTGGACATTCCGGGGTATAGATGTTTCAGTAAGTGCAGGGAAGCTGGTAAAAGAGGTGGAGGAGTAGCATTGATAATCAAGGATAGTTTAACAGCTGCGGAAAGGCACTTCGAGCGGAATCTGCCTACTGAGGTAATATGGGCTGAAGTTAGAAATAGGAAAGGAGCGGTCACATTGTTAGGAGTTTACTATAGGCCCCCAAATAGTAATAGAGATGTGGAGGAAGAAATTGCTAAGCAGATTATGGGTATGTGTGGGGGTCACAGGGTAGTTGTCATAGGGGACTTTAACTTTCCAAATATTGATTGGAACCTTTGTAGGTCGAATAGTTCGGATGGGGCAGTTTTTGTGCAGTGTGTGCAGGAGGGTTTCCTGACACAATATGTGGATAGGCCAACAAGAGGTGGGGCCACATTGGATTTGGTACTGGGAAATGAACCGGGCCAAGTGTTAGATTTGGTTGTGGGAGAGCACTTTGGAGATAGTGACCACAATTCGGTGTCTTTCATTATTGCATTGGAGAGGGATAGGGCCATACGGCAGGGCAAGTTTTATAATTGGGAGAGAGGTAATTATGATGCGATTAGGCAAGAATTAGGGGGCATAAGATGGGAACAGAAACATAGAACATAGAACAGTACAGCACAGAACAGGCCCTTCAGCCCACGATGTTGTGCCGAGCTTTATCTGAAACTGTCAGGGAAAGGCACTAATGAAAAGTGGAACATTTTCAAGGAACAAATACTGGGTGTCCTTGATAGGTATGTCCCTGTCAGGCAGGGAGGAAATGGCCAAGTGAGGGAACCATGGTTCACGAAAGAGGTGGAATGTCTTGTAAAAAGGAAGAGGGGAGCTTATGTAGGGATGAGGAAACAAGGTTCAGATGGCTCGATTGAGGGTTACAAGTTAGCAAGGAATGAGCTGAAAAAGGGGCTTAGGAGAGCTAGGAGGGGGCATGAGAAGTCCTTGGCGGGTCGGATCAAGGAAAACCCCAAGGCATTTTACTCTTATGTGAGGAATAAAAGAATGACCAGGGTGAGGTTAGGGCCGGTCAAGGACAGTAGTGGGAACTTATGTATGGAGTCAGTAGAGATAGGCGAGGTGATCATAGAAATCATAGAAACCCTACAGTGCAGAAGGAGGACATTCGGCCCATCGAGTCTGCACCGACCACAATCCCACCCAAGCCCTACCCCTACCCCCACATATTTACCCACTAATCCCTCTAACCTACGCATCTCAGGACTCTAAGGGGCAATTTTTAACCTGGCCAATCAACCTAACCCGCACATCTTTGGACTGTGGGAGGAAACCGGAGCACCCGGAGGAAACCCACGCAGACACGAGGAGAATGTGCAAACTCCACACAGACAGTGACCTGAGCCGGGAATCGAACCCGGGACCCTGGAGCTGTGAAGCAGCAGTGCTAACCACTGTGCTACCGTGCCGCCATGTGGTGATGAATGAATACTTTTCTTCAGTGTTCACCAAGGAGAGGGGCCATGTTTTTGAGGAAGAGAAGGTGTTACAGGCTAATAGGCTGGAGGAAATAGATGTTCGGAGGGAGGATGTATTGGCAGTTTTGAATAAACTGAAGGTTGATAAGTCCCCTGGGCCTGATGAAATGTATCCTAGGATTCTTTGGGAGGCAAGGGATGAGATTGCAGAGTCTTTGGCTTTGATCTTTGGGTCCTCGCTGTCCACGGGGATGGTGCCAGAGGACTGGAGAATGGCGAATGTTGTTCCTCTGTTTAAGAAAGGGAATAGAAATGACCCTGGTAATTATAGACCAGTTAGTCTTACTTCGGTGGTTGGTAAATTGATGGAAAAGGTCCTTAGAGATGGGATTTACGACCATTTAGAAAGATGCGGATTAATCCGGGATAGTCAGCACGGATTTGTGAAGGGCAAGCCGCGCCTCACAAATTTGATAGAATTTTTTGAGGAGGTAACTAAGTGTGTTGATGAAGGTAGGGCAGTTGATGTCATATACATGGATTTTAGTAAGGCGTTTGATAAGGTCCCCCATGGTCGGCTTATGATGAAAGTGAGGAGGTGTGGGATAGAGGGAAAGTTGGCCGATTGGATAGGTAACTGGCTATCTGATCGAAGACAGAGGGTGGTGGTGGATGGAAAATTTTCGGATTGGAGGCAGGTTGCTAGCGGAGTGTCGCAGGGATCAGTGCTTGGTCCTCTGCTCTTTGTGATTTTTATTAATGACTTAGAGGAGGGGGCTGAAGGGTGGATCAGTAAATTTGCTGATGACACCAAGATTGGTGGAGTAGTGGATGAGGTGGAGGGCTGTTGTAGGCTGCAAAGAGACATAGATAGGATGCAAAGCTGGGCTGAAAAATGGCAAATGGAGTTTAACCCTGATAAATGTGAGGTGATTCATTTTGGTAGGACTAATTTAAATGTGGATTACAGGGTCAAAGGTAGGGTTCTGAAGACTGTGGAGGAACAGAGAGATCTTGGGGTTCATATCCACAGATCTCTAAAGGTTGCCACTCAAGTGGATAGAGCTGTGAAGAAGGCCTATAGTGTGTTAGCTTTTATTAACAGGGGGTTGGAGTTTAAGAGCCGTGGGGTTATGCTGCAACTGTACAGGACCTTGGTGAGACCTCATTTGGAATATTGTGTGCAGTTCTGGTCACCTCACTATAAGAAGGATGTGGAAGCGCTGGAAAGAGTGCAGAGGAGATTTACCAGGATGCTGCCTGGTTTGGAGGGTAGGTCTTATGAGGAAAGGTTGAGGGAGCTAGGGCTGTTCTCTCTGGAGTGGAGGAGGCTGATGGGAGACTTAATAGAGGTTTATAAAATGATGAAGGGGATAGATCGAGTGAACGTTCAAAGACTATTTCCTCGGGTGGATGGAGCTATTACAAGGGGGCATAACTATAGGGTTCGTGGTGGGAGATATAGGAAGTATATCAGAGGTAGGTTCTTTACGCAGAGAGTGGTTGGGGTGTGGAATGGACTGCCTGCAGTGATAGTGGAGTCAGACACTTTAGGAACATTTAAGTGGCTATTGGATAGGCACATGGAGCACACCAGGATGATAGGGAGTGGGATAGCTTGATCTTGGTTTCAGATAAAGCTCGGCACAACATCGTGGGCTGAAGGGCCTGTTCTGTGCTGTACTGTTCTATGTTCTAAGATTAGCAATCGTAACTCACCTCCTCACCCTGAAAGTCTATCCATCATCTACAAAGTACAAATCAGGAGTGTCTTGGAATACTCTCCACTTGCCTGATGGGTGCAGCTCCAACAACACTCAAGAAGCTCAACACCATCCAGGAGAAAGCAGCCCACTTGATTGCTACCTCTACACAAACATTCAATCCCACCATCACTGACTCAGAGCAGATGTGTACCATCTACAAGATGCAGTGCAGGAACTCACCAAGGCAACACCTTCCAAACCCACAACCACTTCCATCTAGAACGACAAAGCAGCAAATACTTGGAAACACCACCACTTAGTTCCCCTTCAAGTCACTCACCATCCTGCCTTGGAAATATATCACCGTTCCTTCACTGTGGCTGGGTCAAAATCCTGGAACTCCCTCCCTAACAGCGTTGTGGGTAATGACCCCCATCTCAGTGGAAAAGCTGGCCAGTTGGTCTATCTTTTTAAGTGGGAAACTGTCTGTTGCTTTCTTGTGTTCTCCTGTAAATATTGAATTTCAGCAGGGAAATGGTTAAAAGTCTGTGGTACAGTTGTGAACTGGTTTGGCATGAGAATCTTGTAAATACTGCATTAGTGGGATAATCAGAGTTTTAAACTGAAAACAAGAATGGAGAACTCGAAGGGAAAATCTAACATTGCAATCACACCAAATGGAAAATGGAATGGCAATGTGTTTGTTACTGGTTCCAATATCCATTTTGACACTTACCTTCAGCTTGGTCTCAATCAGTGAAGTGTTTAAATGGGGATTAGCAGCCAGTGTTACGCTGCCTTCAACTTTAAAACTCAGAACTTGTGGATATTTGCACAACCAATGAAATCCAACCCTCTGTTTGCTTTCAGCGAGGGTCATGAAAATAATCCCTTCAGCTTTTGTCTATCGTGGCTCCATCCAGCGCAGTCAACTTGATCAATGGCCTCGGCCAAAAGTGCATTATTCGTATGACGCTGAAAGAATTAGGATAAAGTCTTGTCCAATTGTTACTTATTTTTCGGGGCTGACAAAAAAATGATCTTTTGTGACTGTAGAATGTCACATGGGACATTAAATCAAGGCTGGTTATGTCTTCATGCTGCAATGATTACAGACAAAAAAACCTTGTATTTGTATAGAATAAATAGAGGAAACACTGGAAATACTGAACAGGTCAGGCAGCATGCACAGAGAAAAAATTAGGGAGTTAGGAGGGCAAAACAGGGTCACGAAATGTCCTTGGCAGACAGGATTAAATAGAATCCCAAGCCATTTTATACATATATTAGGAACAAGAGGGTAGCAAGAGAAAGAGTTGGTCCACTCAAGGACAAAGGAGGGAAATTGTGCGTAGAACCAAAGGAAGTGGGTGCGATCCTTAATGGTTACTTTGCGTCTGTATTCACAAAGGAGAGGGACACGTTGATTGATGGAGGGCGGTATTTTACCATCACGTTGCAACCGTTTTTTGGGGTGACGCAGTCGTAAAATGGGGTGTAAAGCAAATAATGTGATTGGCACCGGTTTTCACGACCACCGCCATTTTATGAACGCAGGATTTCTGACACGGTTTCCGATGCCTCTCACTGGAAAGGGGCGAGAGGCTGATTAATTTAATTAAATATATGGAAACTGCATTTTGAATGTGATTAGCGAGCCCGGCGCTTAATCGCCCGGGCTCGCCTGACTTTATGACCTCGCCAGGAGAGGTCCTCACTGGCAAGGGATAGACTGTGCCAGTGTGTGTGTTCCACACATCCGGCTTTTTGTTTCTCCATCATGTACTCACCAAGTTTCCTCTTAAACACCAGAGGTAGAAACTCCCACATTCTCTGAGTAAAGATGTTTCTCCTGATTGAATTCATTAGAAATTATTTATGAACATTTTGACTCCCCATTTTATAGGACAATTGAATCCCTGCTGTGCAGAAGGAGGCTATCCGGCCCATCGAGTCTGTACCGACTCTCCATAAGAACATCTCACCCAGGCCCTCCCCTATTCCTGTAACCCCACGCCTTTACCATGGCAAATCCAACTGACCCACACATCTTTGGAGATTAAGGGACAACTTAGCATGACCAATCTACCTAACCTGCACATCTTTGGAGTGTGGGAGGAAACTGGAGCACCCGAAGGAAACCCACACTGACATGGGGCGAATGTGCAAACTCCACACAGACAGTCACCCAAGGCCCGCATCGAACCCAGGCCCCTGGCGCTTTGAGGTAGCAGTGCTAACCCACTGTGCCACCGTGCCACCCATGATCTCTGTCATGGCAGTTTGATAAGATTCGGTTCCAGCTCAGTAATGTAATTAACCTACTGCTGACACTCACAACCTTGGCTTGACAATGAACAATGTCCAGGTTGGTGAGATACTGGATAATAATTGGTTTGTGTGGCAACGTATTCCAATGAAAAGTCAATATGACCCAGATAGCAGCTCAAAAATATCATGTATGGCTGGAAACCACTCAGTGTTTGGCTGTATCACAAATAATTTCCAATTCCCAATCATTCACCTCTCCTGGGAATGCTGAGTTTCAGAGTTACAGCATTAACAATAAATTCAAGAATAAGCAATCCCTTTATTTATAAAGTGAAATCAGGTTGAAAATCTTGAATTTTAAGTCTCTGTCAGTATTCTGGAATGAATTGCCTCTCCAGGATCACTCTATTGTGGTGTAAAGCATGAATCCAGAGCTGTTTTTAATGAGATAATTAAACTATGGTTCTTGTTTTGCATACTGCAGAGTGTGTTCATGTCACACATCATTGCATTTTCAATAAGGAACTGAAAGGTTCCAGAAAACCAGCAAAACCCATGCTTGAAGGAGACAGGATTCGGAGAATTGATATCAGAGTGAATCAACCCAACTTCTCAAAACAGGGATTTTTCATTCATGACTGGGCATCACTGGCAAGGCAAGCATTTATCATCCATCCTGAAATTTCCTTGAGACTGTGCGGATAAGCCACCTTCTTGAACATAGCTGAGTGCCTTGCTGAACCATTTCGTTAGACCAGGCTCTGAAAAGCTCGCTGAGTTATTTCCCTAAAAAAACATGAGTGAACGAGATGTGTTTTGAAAGGATCTGGGAGTTTAATGGTCATCATCATATCAGCGTTTTATTTCAGATTTATTTAATTAATTGAGTTAATATTCAACAACTGTTCTGAACGTGGCTCTGTCCAAAGCATCATGGGGCAGGTGAGTGCATGCGATAACATGGGCTGTCACGGCTGGTGTATGGAGAGTGTGCTGGCGGGGGTGGGGGGGGTGCTGGTGTATGGAGAGTGTGCTGGCGGGGGCGGGGGTGGGGGGGGTGCTGGTGTATGGAGAGTGTGCTGGCGGGGGTGGGTGGTGGGGGGTGCTGGTGTATGGAGAGTGGGCTGGCGGGGGTGGGGGGGTGCTGGTGTATGGAGAGTGTGCTGGCGGGGGTGGGGGGGGTGCTGGTGCATGGAGAGCGTGCTGGCGGGGGTGGGGGTGGGGTGGGTGCTGGTGTATGGAGAGTGTGCTGGCAGGGGTGGGGGTGGTGCTGGTGTATGGAGAGCGTGCTGGCGGGGGTGGGGGGGGTGCTGGTGTATGGAGAGTGTGCTGGCAGGGGGGGGGGATGCTGGTGTATGGAGAGTGTGCTGGCGGGGGTGGGGGGGGTGCTGGTGTATGGAGAGTGTGCTGGCGGGGGTGGGGGTGGGGGGGTGCTGGTGTATGGAGAGTGTGCTGGCGGGGGTGGGGGGGGGGGCTGGTGTATGGAGAGTGTGCTGGCGGGGGTGGGGGGGGGTGCTGGTGTATGGAGAGCGTGCTGGCGGGGGTGGGGGGGGTGCTGGTGTATGGAGAGTGTGCTGGCGGGGGTGGGGGGGCTGCTGGTGTATGGAGAGTGTGCTGGCGGGGGTGGGGGGGGGGCTGGTGTATGGAGAGTGTGCTGGCGGGGGTGGGGGGGGGTGCTGGTGTATGGAGAGCGTGCTGGCGGGGGTGGGGGATGTGCTGGTGTATGGAGAGTGTGCTGGCGGGGGTGGGGGGGAGCTGGTGTATGGAGAGTGTGCTGGCGGGGGTGGGGGGGGTGCTGGTGTATGGAGAGTGTGCTGGCGGGGGTGGGGGGGGTGCTGGTGTATGGAGAGTGTGGTGGCGGGAGTGGGGGTGCGGGGGGTGCTGGTGTATGGAGAGTGTGCTGGCGGGGGTGGGGGGGGTGCTGGTGTATGGAGAGTGTGCTGGCGGGGGTGGGGGGGGTGCTGGTGTATGGAGAGCGTGCTGGCGGGGGTGGGAGGATGCTGGTGTATGGAGAGTGTGCTGGCGGGGGTGGGGGGGTGCTGGTGTATGGAGAGTGTGCTGGCGGGGGTGGGGGGGGTGCTGGTGTATGGAGAGTGTGCTGGCGGGGGTGGGGGTGGGGGGGGTGCTGGTGTATGGAGAGTGTGTTGGCGGGGTTGGGGGGGGCGGTTGCTGGTGTATGGAGTGTGTGCTGGCGGGGGTGGGGGGGGTGCTGGTGTATGGAGAGTGTGCTGGCGGGGGTGGGGGGGGTGCTGGTGTATGGAGAGTGTGCTGGCGGGGGTGGGGGGGGGTGGTGCTGGTGTATTGAGAGTGTGCTGGCGGGGGTGGGGGGAGGCTGGTGTATGGAGAGTGTGCTGGCGGGGGTGGGGGGTGCTGGTGTATGGAGAGTGTGCTGGCGGGGGTGGGGGTGGGTGGGGGGGGGGCTGGTGTATGGAGAGTGTGCTGGCAGGGGTGGGGGGGGGTGCTGTTGTATGGAGAGTGTGCTGGCGGGGGTGGGGGGGTGCTGGTGTATGGAGAGTGTGCTGGCGGGGGTGGGGGGGTGCTGGTGTATGGAGAGTGTGCTGGCGGGGGTGAGGGGGGGTGCTGGTGTATGGAGAGTGTGCTGGCGGGGGCGGGGGCGGGGGTGGAGGGGGTGCTGGTGTATGGAGAGTGTGCTGGCGGGGGTGGGTGGTGGGGGGTGCTGGTGTATGGAGAGTGTGCTGGCGGGGGTGGGGGGGCTGCTGGTGTATGGAGAGTGTGCTGGCGGGGGTGGGGGGGTGCTGGTGTATGGAGAGCGTGCTGGCGGGGGTGGGGGTGGGGGGGCTGCTGGTGTATGGAGAGTGTGCTGGCGGGGGTGGGGGGGTGCTGGTGTATGGAGAGCGTGCTGGCGGGGGTGGGGGTGGGGGGGGTGCTGGTGTATGGAGAGTGTGCTGGCGGGGGTGGGGGTGGGGGGGGTGCTGGTGTATGGAGAGTGTGCTGGCGGGGGGGTGGGGGGGGTGCTGGTGTATGGAGAGTGTGCTGGCGGGGGTGGGGGTGGGGGGGTGCTGGTGTATGGAGAGTGTGCTGGCGGGGGTGGGGGGGGGGGGCTGGTGTATGGAGAGTGTGCTGGCGGGGGTGGGGGGGGCTGGTGTATGGAGAGTGTGCTGGCGGGGGTGGGGGTGGAGGGGGGGGGGCTGGTGTATGGAGAGTGTGCTGGCGGGGGTGGGGGGGGGGTGCTGGTGTATGGAGAGTGTGCTGGCGGGGGTGGGGGTGGGGGGGTGCTGGTGTATGGAGAGTGTGCTGGCGGGGGTGGGGGGGGGGGCTGGAGTATGGAGAGTGTGCTGGCGGGGGTGGGGGGGGGGGCTGGAGTATGGAGAGCGTGCTGGCGGGGGTGGGGGGGGGTGCTGGTGTATGGACAGCGTGCCGGCGGGGGTGGGGGGGGCGCTGGTGTATGGAGAGTGTGCTGGCGGGGGTGGGGGGTTGCTGGTGTATGGAGAGTGTGCTGGCGGGGGTGGGGGGTTGCTGGTGTATGGAGAGTGTGCTGGCGGGGGTGGGGGGTTGCTGGTGTATGGAGAGTGTGCTGGCGGGGGTGGGGGGGCTGCTGGTGTATGGAGAGTGTGCTGGCGGGGGTGGGGGGGTGCTGGTGTATGGAGAGTGTGCTGGCGGGGGTGGGGGGGAGCTGGTGTATGGAGAGTGTGCTGGCGGGGGTGGGGGGGCTGCTGGTGTATGGAGAGTGTGCTGGCGGGGGTGGGGAGGGTGCTGGTGTATGGAGAGTGTGCTGGCGGGGGTGGGGGTGGGGGGGGTGCTGGTGTATGGAGAGTGTGCTGGCGGGGGTGGGGGGGGCTGCTGGTGTATGGAGAGTGTGCTGGCGGGGGTGGGGGGGGGTGCTGGTGTATGGAGAGCGTGCTGGCGGGGGTGCGGGGGGTGCTGGTGTATGGAGAGTGTGCTGGCGGGGGTGGGGGGGTGCTGGTGTATGGAGAGTGTGCTGGCGGGTGTGGGGGGGGTGCTGGTGTATGGAGAGTGTGCTGGCGGGGGTGGGTGTGGGGGGGGTGCTGGTGTATGGAGAGTGTATTGGCGGGGTTGGGGGGGGGTTGCTGGTGTATGGAGTGTGTGCTGGCGGGGGTGTGGGGGGGGCTGGTGTATGGAGAGTGTGCTGGCGGGCGTGGGGGGGGTGCTGGTGTATGGAGAGTGTGCTGGCGGGGGTGGGGGGGGGTGGTGCTGGTGTATTGAGAGTGAGCTGGCGGGGGGGGGGAAGGCTGGTGTATGGAGAGTGTGCTGGCGGGGGTGGGGGGTGCTGGTGTATGGAGAGTGTGCTGGCGGGGGTGGGGGTGGGTGGGGGGGGGCTGGTGTATGGAGAGTGTGCTGGCAGGGGTGGGGGGGGTGCTGTTGTATGGAGAGTGTGCTGGCGGGGGTGGGGGGGTGCTGGTGTATGGAGAGTGTGCTGGCGGGGGTGGGGGGGTGCTGGTGTATGGAGAGTGTGCTGGCGGGGGTGGGGGGGGGGGCTGGTGTATGGAGAGTGTGCTGGTGGGGGGGGGATGCTGGTGTATGGAGAGTGTACTGGCGGGGGTGGGGGGGGTGGGGGGGGCTGCTGGTGTATGGAGAGTGTGCTGGCGGGGGTGGGGGGGGGTGCTGGTGTATGGAGAGCGTGCTGGCGGGGGTGGTGGGGGGGGGTGCTGGTGTATGGAGAGTGTGCTGGCGGGGGTGGGGGGGGTGGGGGGGGGCTGGTGTATGGAGAGTGTGCTGGCGGGGGGTGGGGGGGGTGTTGGTGTATGGAGAGTGTGCTGGTGGTGGTGGGGGGGGGTGGGGGGGGGCTGGTGTATGGAGAGTGTGCTGGCGGGGGGTGGGGGGGGGGGTGGGGGGGGCTGGTGTATGGAGAGTGTGCTGGCGGGGGTGGGCGGGGTGCTGGTGTATGGAGAGTGTGTTGGCGGGGTGTGGGGGGGGCTGGTGTATGGAGAGTGTGCTGGCGGGGGTGGTGGGGGGGGGTGGGGGGGGGCTGGTGTATGGAGAGTGTGCTGGCGGGGGGTGGGGGGGGGGTGGGGGGGGCTGGTGTATGGAGAGTGTGTTGGCGGGGGGTGGGGGGGGGGTGGGGGGGGCTGGTGTATGGAGAGCGTGCTGGCGGGGGTGGGCGGGGTGCTGGTGTATGGAGAGTGTGTTGGCGGGGTGTGGGGGGGGCTGGTGTATGGAGAGTGTGCTGGCGCGGGTGGGGGTGGGGCTGGTGTATGGAGAGTGTGCTGGCGGGGGTGGTGGGGGGGGGGTGCTGGTTTATGGAGAGCGTGCTGGCGGGGGGGTGGGGGGGCGTGCTGGTGTATGGAGAGTGTGCTGGCGGGGGGGTGGGGGGGTGGCTGGTGTATGGAGAGTGTGCTGGCGGGGGTGGTGGGGGGTGTATGGAGAGTGTGCTGGCGGGGGGTGGGGGGGCGCTGGTGTATGGAGAGTGTGCTGGCGGGGGTGGGGGGGTGCTTGTGTATGGAGAGTGTGCTGGCGGGGGTGGGGGTGGGGGGGGGGCTGGTGTATGGAGAGTGTGCTGGCGGGGGTGGGGGGGGTGTATGGAGAGTGTGCTGGCGGGGGTGGGGGTGGGGGGCTGATGTATGGAGAGTGTGCTGGCGGGGGTGGGGGGGGGGCTGGTGTATGGAGAGTGTGCTGGCGGGGTGGGGGTAGGGGGGGGGGTGCTGGTGTATGGAGAGCGTGCTGGCGGGGGGGTGGGGGAGGTGCTGGTGTATGGAGAGCGTGCTGGCGGGGGGGTGGGGGGGTGGCTGGTGTATGGAGAGTGTGCTGGCGGGGGTGGTGGGGGGGTGTATGGAGAGTGTGCTGGCGGGGTGTGGGGGGGGTGCTGGTTTATGGAGAGCGTGCTGGCGGGGGGGTGGGGGGGCGTGCTGGTGTATGGAGAGTGTGCTGGCGGGGGGGTGGGGGGGGGGCTCGTGTATGGAGAGTGTGCTGGCGGGGGTGGGGGGGGCTGGTGCATGGAGAGTGTGCTGGCGGGGGTGGGGGGGGGGGGCTGGTGTATGGAGAGTGTGCTGGCGGGGGTGGGGGGGGTGTATGGAGAGTGTGCTGGCGGGGGTGGGGGTGGAGGGGGGGGGGCTGGTGTATGGAGAGTGTGCTGGCGGGGGTGGGGGGGGGCTGGTGTATGGAGAGTGTGCTGGCGGGGGTGGGGGGGGGCTGGTGTATGGAGAGTGTGCTGGCGGTGGTGGGGGTGGGGGGGGGTGCTGGTGTATGGAGAGCGTGCTGGCGGGGGGTGGGGGGGTGCTGGTGTATGGAGAGCGTGCTGGCGGGGGGGTGGGGGGGCGTGCTGGTGTATGGAGAGTGTGCTGGCGGGGGGGTGGGGGGGCGTGCTGGTGTATGGAGAGTGTGCTGGCGGGGGTGGGGGGGCGGGGCGGGGGGGCTTGTGTATGGAGAGTGTGCTGGCGGGGGTGGGGTGGCGGGGGGGGGGCTGGTGTATGGAGAGTGTGCTGGCGGGGGTGGGGGGGGTGCTGGTGTATGGAGAGCGTGCTGGCGGGGGTGGGGGGGTGCTGGTGTATGGAGAGTGTGCTGGCGGGGGTGGGGGGGTGCTGGTGTATGGAGAGTGTGCTGGCGGGGGTGGGGGGGGGCTGGTGTATGGAGAGTGTGCTGGTGGGGGGGGGATGCTGGTGTATGGAGAGTGTACTGGCGGGGGTGGGGGGGTGGGGGGGGCTGCTGGTGTATGGAGAGTGTGCTGGCGGGGGTGGGGGGTGGTGCTGGTGTATGGAGAGCGTGCTGGCGGGGGTGGTGGGGGGGTTGCTGGTGTATGGAGAGTGTGCTGGCGGGGGTGGGGGGGGTGGGGGGGGGCTGGTGTATGGAGAGTGTGCTGGCGGGGGGTGGGGGGGGTGCTGGTGTATGGAGAGTGTGCTGGTGGTGGTGGGGGGGGGTGGGGGGGGGCTGGTGTATGGAGAGTGTGCTGGCGGGGGGTGGGGGGGGTGGGGGGGGCTGGTGTATGGAGAGTGTGCTGGCGGGGGTGGGCGGGGTGCTGGTGTATGGAGAGTGTGTTGGCGGGGTGTGGGGGGGGCTGGTGTATGGAGAGTGTGCTGGCGCGGGTGGGGGTGGGGCTGGTGTATGGAGAGTGTGCTGGCGGGGGTGGTGGGGGGGGGGTGCTGGTTTATGGAGAGCGTGCTGGCGGGGGGGTGGGGGGGCGTGCTGGTGTATGGAGAGTGTGCTGGCGGGGGGGTGGGGGGGTGGCTGGTGTATGGAGAGTGTGCTGGCGGGGGTGGTGGGGGGTGTATG